>NW_028324226.1:0-303030 GCF_054372755.1 Phalangium opilio
TGGCGTACCAAAAGAGAACATACGAGAAAACTCCTTTGAATAATTTATAACTCAGTAATCCTTCCCTTCCCAATAATTTTGATTACAACAATCAGGGCAGCAGAGAAAAAGAAGACACTGACAAGAGTGGTACAAATACAGTCATGAACGAATCCTTTTTCTACATCGTGTATTATTAGATGCATTGCATAACGCGAATCTTCTGGTGTGTCTATATGCTTTGGGTTTAATGCTTGGTTGGCATCAGTCATCATCAATTATTTCCAAGATTTGATGATAAAAACGGAAGATATTCTTTCTTTCCCTTAGGGATGAACTCCAAAGACTTATACCACAACCACCACTCCCCTCTACCAAGAAGCGATATCTAGTTTACTAAGGATAAGGTATAAGATGCCTAAGTATTCGCGCGCCATAGTCTCAGTCCCCCTTTCAAAATACAAGGGGGGGGGACGTAAAAGGAGGCCGGGCTATTTCGCCTCTCCTCAGTCGGAAAATACGTAATTTTCGTCATTCGCGTCGTGCTGAGGTGAGTTTTCAAGAACCAATGAGATTCTGGTTGTAATTTAGAGGCGGGGATTAACTCCGGACCTACTATACGTTTGGACTGGAGATAAAGCTGGAAATGTGGCGAATTTATACCTTCTCCCTAATAAACTAGATATCACTTCTTGCCTTTACATAGAGAGCAGAGCACGTGGGATGCTACTTGGGAAGACCGGGAGCATTTCCAAAGAGAGATGGAGAAGCGGGATATGGACGAGATGGGGAGGAGGGTTCAGTGGGAAAATAGATTGAGTTCTTTGATAGCAAGTAGAGAGAGAGCGAAAGAGAGAAAAAGAGAGAGAGAAGATACCGCAATGCGTGTTTCCCCCTCAAAAACGGAAAAATATTAAAAATCTGTTTATAATGAAGAAGGGTTGTGTAGACCTATTTTTATAAATTGATATTGCAATTAATTAAGAGTTTCTCCAAAACAGAATAACGGTTTCAAACTGAAATAGTGAAAGCTTTACAGGGTATTCAAGAACATGGGGTCTACAACATTTACTTATAAGGAGATACGGGTTCCCAATCATTGATTGGCACCTAAAACAATTAAGGAAATAGTAATATCACATGCGGTGTAATTAGATTTTACCAGCGTAGGCACACTCTACCCATTTAATAGTAGACACTTCTGCTACAGATAAAGGTTCAATAATGTTCTCAGATTGAATCCTGATATGTCTTACTGCACATGTGTGACTAATTTCCTTGTTTGGGGGGAGGGGGGCAATCAATGTTGTTAGTACATATCTCTGCAATTAAATATTATAGACCTCATCTTTTTGACACTTTCAATAGACACTTCTACTAGATAAAGGTTCAATAACGTTTTTGAAGGCTGGTATGTCTTACTTCACATGTGTAAATTATTTCCTTGTTTTATAGGGGCCAATCAATGTTTGTGAGCCCATATCTCCGCAAATAAATGTAGTAGACCCCATCCATGTTCTGTGTGACACTTTCCATGCACTTTGACCCTAAGAACACAGCACCCAATATTTTATGGTAGACTTATCAGAAACACCAATGAATGTATTAACAGCATAAAGTGACTTAAATTATTTTAAATTACTCTTAATTCTTAATTCTTAATTCACATCCTCTTATCCACTTTCGGTCCAAACCACACAACAATCTTTCTTAAAAAAATAAAAAAGGTTACCGATATATGGGAAATATTATCTTGGCGACAAATTAGGAGATAATAAAACACCCTATTTCCGGATATCCGGATATGACGGCGGACGGAAGTAAAATGCGGATATAGCTTACACGTAAGAATAAAAAAAGCTAAATTATCATGTTACACCGTAAGGTGCGTATCACCACCAGGAGTTCATAAGTATTCTGCATAAATATCAATTTTATTGACTCCTGCACGACGCCTAAAATCTATGAAGAATTTTTACCTCTTTAATGTTTAACGAGTTGAATCTTTCAATAAGTTAGGCGTTCTCTCTCTCTCTCTAACTAAATTAATGATTATTTAATGAGCGCGCCAAAAGCCCCCGGGCTATTTCCCGCCAAAAACAAGCGCCAAGGCGATAAGAGAAATTTATAAAAAAATATTTCAATGGAAAAGTTTAGCTAGACCAAGCCTAAAAATGTAATAAATCAAAGCTTAAGATGTGGTACAAACTAAAGGTGAAATAAAAGTTGGGACGGCTTATCGAGGTCGATCGTGAATCGCGACAAAATTTTAAATCATTGATGACTTCAAAGGGGGGGGGCTCAATCCCCTGAGATGGCGAAAATTTTACTTAAAAGTTAAAAATCAATTCTATATAGTTTTAAAGCGTCTGCGATGAAAAACAAGACGTGAAATTTTCAAGATTTTAGAACTTTTGTTTGAGATGAAAACTATTTCAAGTCTCAGAAGCCATTTTTACTTATACCTTAAATTCAAATCTACAGGGTGTTCCAAAAAATGTGGAAAGTGGGGTGCTTATATGGGAAATCAATTTTCGAGTCGAAAATATGTAATTTCTATGACATTTTGGGGTAAGGATCACCCTAAACAAGTCTTGAATGGAGTGTTTTAGGGGTGACCCCTTAAATATAAGTAAGAAACAGAAAGAAAATGCTAATTTAGTTAAGGGGTCATCCGTAAAACACTCAAAACTTAACATGTTTGCAGTAATCCTGAGGGCAAAATGTCATAGAAGTTACATACATTTTTGACACTCAAAATTGATTCCCCATAGAACCATCCCACTGTATTTCATTCCCATATTTACCCTTTTTGAAAAACCCTGTATATTCTTTGAGCCCCCGCAATGGGGAAAACTTTAAAAACAACCCACTCAAAAACTATATACAGAATAAATAAAAAAGATGCAACATTTTCAAGCTTTTGGGACTTGTGTTAAATTCGCTTTTTTTCCATTGGGGGTTTTTTCAAAGGGGATTTGGGGTTGATATTGATTTAATCAACTTTGTCTCCTCGGGAACAAAAAATATTATTAAAAGCTTTGGGAGGGGATACCCCCATGGGAAAAAGGGGAAAACGGGAAAATGGGGGTTTAAAGAAGTTAGGAATTGATTCTGTCTCAAGGGATTTTAATTAAAAAATTCTATCCGAAATCAATTTTGTTGGATTAAATAAAAAACAACACCCTTTTCATTATTTATAGTTTTTTTCCCCGCCTCTGGTTCCTCATCCATGGCAATTTTCGCGCCCTTTTTGATGATCATGACAATCCGTTTTGCGCATGCGCATCAAAAACGGAACTGTCTGACTTCGAGTTAGGATTAGGAACTTATAAGCTCAGAAAGTATAGCAAGAGGAATCAAAAATTCAAGACGTTGTCAAGGAATATATATAAAAAGTTATCTTTCAACTTTTGGAGAACTTCATCCGGTTGGTTTACGGTGTGTTGATTATCTACGTGACCCATTTCAAGGACCTTTTCAAGTTTAAACTTCTACTCCCCTTGCTATACTCTCTCTGGTGTATACATCTCAGGTAATATTTGGTTAAAAGTCTTCCCGAGAGAGGCGGCTTATTTAAAAGGCGGGTAAAGATTTGTTGCTAAGCCCGAATTTCTCTGGAAAGCCGAAGACTTAAAACTATATACAACTCCAATGTTTCAAGCTTTCCATGCGGCAAAAGAAAAATTGCCATTCGCTTTTCCCAAAAATTTGCATTTTAATTGAGGCGTAGCTATAGTAGCGAACGAACGTTCTTGACTTTAAGAGTTTAATGTATACTAGCTTTAACAATTTATCATTTTCTATTCATCCACCAGGGAAGAGCGAATTTTAAGAAGAATTAATTTGCCGAATAAATATTTCTCTTTCCCAAAACTTTCACCAACAAATAATCCATACTAACTAACCGACATACAACTCTGATTATGTTACGGTGGAACAAAAATCACGCGCCAATTTTTCCTCGCGCTGAGATGCGGTGTAAAGAACACGTGCGAAATTTTAAAAGACACCATGACATGTTTGGGGAAAATAGATGATAACCTACTTGAAAAATAAGTGAACTTAAGAAAGAATAAAAGAATAGTCCAAGTTGTATTGAAAAAAAAAATGAAGAGAAAGATGGGTAATTGGACGCTAACTACCTCGGAAAAGACGCAAATGTGAGAAAGTTGTTTTAAATAAAGCTTTTAAGTTTCATTTTAAAACCTAATTAAGTTTAGTTAATTTCGTCCCTGGCTTAATTCTAAACCAAAATCAATTTCCAAAGATAGATTGATTCGTGGTTCAACAAACTTAAAATCCGGGATTAAACGAAAAGATAATCTTTTGAGTCTTCGAAGGAAGTTGGTTTGTTGATTCAAGTTTAGACCGTAAGCTGATAATGGTTTTCATATCCCAATTGTCATCGAAGGCTAGATCGAGATGAGCTAGTTGTGTTCTCGGTTAGAATAACATAGCGGGCTGTTCCATATCAAGGAGCTTTCAACGTTAAACACGCCTTCAAAATGCACGGAGCCTCCTCCATTAAGCAACGGAGAGAACCATATCAAGATTACAGGAGGCCGCGCAAACCTCCGAGCTTAAGGACAAGACCATGCACGTGCCTTACAGACTTGGCTATGCACATAAGATAATAATAAGAATACTAGCGTAAGTTTATAAGAAATGTTCCATAAGTATGAAACTACCTATACTTCGTAATGCTAGGGACGCTTACACTGAGAGTTATAGTTCGAGAACGACAAGCGAGAATTGACCACACTCAGTTTTGCAGGACTTCCATCTTCCTATCTGTACTAAGCCTTTGACAGCGCCTCGCCAGTCGTCGCTTTACGAGAATCTATGACCTACGTTCAAGCTCTCAGTAACCAGTGACAAACTCATGAAACATATATTATGAATTTATGATACTAGTAAAGTTAAACAATGGTCGTATTCAGAGCGATAACCAACTTGAAATCGTTGCAATAGAGACAGAAATCTTTTACACAGAGATAGATATCAATCAGATATAACTGAATAACTTAGAGGGGGATAATTATAAACTTATGGTATGACATTGCAAAGGAGGGAACGTCGTTTGGTAGCTCCCTCTTAAGAGGGCTAGCGTGATAGCCCAGAATAATATCGCGCTCGGACTAGCACTAGCACCCATTAAAGGTACCCCTGGAGGGCGTATGTCCCGGCAAGCGAGGCTTTGACGCAAAGTCACAGAGAGCCGGGGGCCTTTAACGGCGAAACTAGGACAGACTTTCAAGGTTTCGTCCATCCCCAAAGCGTATATTAAACCACAAGTAAATAATAAGTTTCAATAAGTTAAGTACCGAGCTTCAAGCCGTCTTCGAGCACCCCCTTTACGTTTTGGGAGAGAGCTCTGTTTAACTTAATGATTCACTTATGATAAGGGATAGTCTCTACATGGTCCCCTCTCGCGTCGTGTTTATTGCAACTTCCGCTTGTTTGAAATGGACTGCGAAGTTAGGGATATAAGGGCACGGTGATAAATGATGATGAGACGGCCGACCTGCAATATAAGACTGGCCTCCTCCCCTTAAAGCTTGGCGCCACTATACTGTCAAAGGTGTCCACTGGGTGCCCGTCACGAGATATACGCGGGTCCCGAAAGATGACCCCCTCTCCAACTCTCTCTCAAAGACAAATAGGTTCCCAGCGCAACAAGTCTGTCAAAGTCTCCGATCAACTCCCTGGTCATTCTATAAGCACGCCTAGATAACTCTCCAACCAAGGCTTAATACCATTAAGGCCGCCAGGGCCTCGAATTTCCCATCTAAGGTTTAACAAGTTATAATCTATATGATCCTAAATAAGGTGAAGAAAAAGTCATTCATCAAGAGAGGAACAATTTCCAGATAAGTTCAAAGTGGCGAATTTTAGAAAAGCAGTTTATGAATAAAGGACTTCCAAATGCTTCTTATAATGTCACCAAGAAATGGACTGACTGTTTCGAAATAAAGCGCCGTTGTAGATGCTCCTATATATAATAAAAATAACAAGAGCTCTATTCTAGCTGCTATATAATGTAGCGTAGTTGTTCTTGTATAGTTATATCGCTGCCATCCCTAGAAGCTATCTCTCTCTCTCTCTCTCCTCTCTGTTCTTTTCTTTTATAGTTGCCATAAAGCGTTGTTTATTATTATTGCAGACGATAAATATTGAGGGTTTTGTAACTGCACCAAAAAAGGAACTGGTAATCGAATCGTAAAAAGGAATCCAAGCTGAAACCAACCGAGGGAAAGAGAGAGAGAGAAAGACGGAAGAACGAGAAAGAATCGAAACGATGCCCGGCCGGCCACTTTTTACAAAATTTAAGACAACGCCAGAGTTTGAACTTTACTAACTCGGTATTATTTGCCAAGTGCACATTGTTATTATTATTTCAACTTCCCAGAGATTCACGAGTAAGGCATCCAAAATGCGTGGAATTTTGGTATTCTTGGTCTATACAGGGGGTTTCTGATAAGGTCAAACTGAGTGGAAACTGTCAAAGATTGAATGGACTATACTGGTGGCCGGTATGTCTTACTCAACATGTGTTACTATTTCCCTAATTGTTTCGGGGTCCAATCAATGTTTAGGAGCCCATATCTCCGTAACTAAATGTTGTAGATCACATGTTCTTTGACACTTTTCACTCATTTGACCCTAAGAACACACCCTTTAATTTATGTCGGACTTATCAGACGCACCCTGTAGGTTTCGAAGAAGCGCGCACGCTGCCTGATGATTTCCTCCTAAAAGCCCAGCAAGATCTTATTCTAAACCCTTTTCTTCAAAATCTATATATAAAAATATATATAAACATAGCATCTTCTCTATTTCTCTTAGACTGCCTTTCTCCCAGAGAAAGAAAGAGCGAGAGAGAGAAAATCTTGTCGGTGACAAGAGCAAAAGCGTCATAAATCTCTCCTCCAGTTTCTTTCTTCCCATCACCCGTCCCTTACTTAAAATGAATCTCACTCTGAGAATTCAGGAACTGAAGAACCAACTAGTCTCGTGATGCAAAAGGAAAGATTCCATTCGCTCCCTCATCAAGCGCGCGCGGGAAAAGGTTGAATCACCATGGGGATTTCGCGCCAAAATACACCTTCCCTTCCATAAGACGTCAGATTGGTGTCCCCTTATCATTGAATCCCGTAAACATTTAGATTATACCAAGAAGTGATATCTAGTTTATTAGGGAGAAGGTGTAAGATGCCTAAGTATTCGCGCGCCATAGTCCCAGTCCCCCTTTCAAAATACAAGGGGGGACGTAAAAGGAGGCCGGGCTATTTCGCCTCCCCTCAGTCGGAAAACACGTAATTTTCGTCATTTGCGTCGCGCGGACGTGAGTTTTCAAGAATCAATGAGATGCTGGTTGCAATTTAGAGGCGGGGATTAACTCCGGACCTTCGTTTGGACTGAAGATAAAGCTGGAAATCTGGCGAATTTATACCTTCTCCCTAATAAACTAGATATCGCTTCTTGATTAAAATATAGGCATTAATGACAATGTATAAACTGAACTGCAGGCTTATTTCCGGTATACACAGTCAGTTACTATACCCTAATTCAGTGGTCATAGATTTGTTTGATAATAATAGAGATGATATATAATATACTTGGAGAATAGATGAGCGGATAATGGAGCTTGGTTATTCTATTGATTCGATTCGTTAGGCCCGGGATCATATTCTTACCAGGGTAGATTTCTACCTTAAGAGGAAAATGGTCTCGGATACATGCACTACACTCCAGTCAACCTACGACACACACTCTCTCTCTCTCTCGGTACAAAAAGGGTTAGGGTAAAAAAAAAACTGCCAGAATCCTTTACGATATTGATGATGGTACGCGTAGCGTACTGTTCTGAAGCAAACGAAGCGAAGCCCCCGTTGCGAGAGGTACTCCCCCCTGGCGTACGTATCTATGTACGGGCATACAACCAAATAAACTATTCATCAAGAAAAACCCATGGGTGCAGGAAGGGGAAACACAAAACGGGCCGCAGTTACAGACATTCGAACAGAACTATAGCTAGAAGAAACGAGAGTAATCCCCAACCAACCCTCCTTTACCCCGCTTTGCATCATGGGAGAAGAAAAAAAAGTAAAAAGGTTGCGATACAAATTCCCTTATGGAGCGAAATGTCGATGTGTACAAACTTATATTTATCTAAACTCATAACTCTATATTAACTAATTTTCATAGGAAATCCCTTGATTCTGTGTGATTGTCCGAAATCCTCTCTAGTAACTACTTCAATGTACGTCGATGAGCTAAACCTAATTCTGTGAAGTGATAACTAAATCTTAACATTTTTTCAAGGAAAATCCTTTGACCCAGTGATTGTACGAAACATTTTCTATCTAATGATACTAAATAGATCAATGTACGTCATTAAGTACCCGAGTAAATGAGCTAAACCTAATTCTGTGAAGCGATAACTAAATCTGAACAATTTTTCCAGGAAAATCCATTGACCCAGTGACCGTCTGAAACCTCCTCAACCTAAAGATCCTAAATACTTGAATATACTCTATTTGTATTGACGTTTTACCATCCCTTTAAAGGCAACATATGCAAGGCGTAAACTACAGTAGCTATAACCCATCTATACCTATGTACCGGAAACGCGTAGCTAGTCAGTTAGTCCATCGGATCCCGTAAAAGAAAAAAAACCAACCTCGAAGCCCATGCAGGAATATCGCGATTGAAAGATAGCGATTAGACTAGTAGCTAGCTTGGTATATAACGGAAAGAGATGGAAGTAGTAATGGTTATTACCGTTTTGGCTCGACCTAGCTCAGCTCAGCTCAGCTCCGCTCCGCATCCAGGGTGTTCTCTCATATCAACGGCAGGCAACTCCAGCGAGGCCTCCCGTTCAGCGATGATGAGTCCTTAATGCTCCAAAGCCTCCTCACCCTCCGTCCGTCCGTTGAAAGAGAAGACGATAAAGAAGCATGGCGGATGGAATGGTTCGCATCTGATGAAAGGAAATAAAAAAGGAACGAGAGAAGTCAGAAAAGGTATACCTAATACCATAAGTTCAGAAGATATGTTACTCCATAAGTTTGTCACTGGTTACAAACTGGAGCTTGTCATGAAGTGACGTAGTTCACAGATTCTCATAAAGCGATGCCTGTACTGTCAAAGGCTTACTACAGCCTAAATAGGAAGATGGATGTCCTGCAAAACCGACTGTAGTCAATTCTGGCTGGTCGTTATCGAACTAGCTCGAGCTGTGAGTCTCTAGCATTACGAAGTATACTTATGGAACATATCTTATAAACTTATGCAACTACATATACATGTCCAGTATACAGTACGCTATAGTTAATGTTGAGATGTAAGGGGTGAAATGAGATGAAGCTTTAGATGGTGATTACATACAGGGCTACCTTCGTAGCTATTGTATCAATTAAGGTGAACAAACATAGCTAAAGAAATAAATGGAGCGAACGTTTTTACGTCATTCTGATGGTTAAAGAGGTTTTTCGAGAGGGTCACCTTCTGACCAGTATAGAATAACGGTCGGTACTCGCTCCATTTTTGATTCTATTATATTCTAGGGGGAAGATAGCGTAAGCCTTTGCTTTACAATACCTTATTTACCGAGATAGATAATCCTTTATACAGAAACCTAAATTATATATATTGTTCCAATTTGGGTCTATTTGAAACAAACCACGTTTATAAATGCAAGAAGCATGCAGGCTTCCGTCTATAACCAGGATAAAGTATCGTGCATCTTAGCTCTATATACTCTGTCCAGAGAAAACCCATATGCATAAAAGCCTTCCGGAGATCCCCGGACTCTGCCTCATTATTCTTAACGGGTAGAGTCCTGAAAAGCAAAGCCAACCCGAAAATAACCCTATAAGAAACGTATAACCAAGGCTTAGAAACAAGAGCGCGTGCACAAAGCCTTCGCTACTTTTTAATGGTTTTGTTTCAAACTTTGCAATGCCAGAGTGGCGTGTCCGATTAGGGAAGAGCTGGCTGCCATCTGGGCCAGAACTTACAAGTATCTGTTAGTAGAGCAAGGGACACGACACGACACGACGACCATACTGGATAAGAGTGAGGAACGGGGCAATAGGGGGCCGTTTTCAAAACAAAAGAGTATATAGGTATACGAGGCGCTTAATGGTCGAGGGTGAGACTGGCTTTCTTTACAGTCTGGATGGAATTCACTGACAAAGAAATATGTCTAGGTCCAACGCTGCGCGATAACTTTCTAGTTCTAAGCTTTATATAAAGCAACTGCGAATATTTTTCCCGTTTGTGCCACAAAAATAAATAAAGGATGACCGGTATATAGGAGAGAATATAAGGTAACTTTGTTATATAGGATATAACCAACGAAGTTTTGGCTTTGAAATTTTGTATAAAGAGGAAGTGTCTAGCTATACAGGGTGTTTCTGATAAGTCTGCCATAAATTAAAGGGTGTGTTCTTGGGTTCCAACTGATGGAAAGTGTCAAAGAACATTTATGGGTGTACAATATTAAGATACGGAGATGTGGGCTCCCAAACATTGATTGGCTACTAAAATAATGGATGTGCCCACATAAGTGGGGTAATTAGCTTTACATTACTAGTGTAGGCACACTTCACCCATTTAATATTAGACACTTCTGCTAGATAAAGGTTCAGTAACGTTCTTAGATTGAGTACTATTGAAGGCTGATATGTCTTACTCCACATGTGTGACTATTTCCATGGTTTCAGGGGCCGACCAATGTTTAGGACCTCATATTTACGTAAGTAAATGTTGTAGACCCCATGTTCTTATAGACACTATCCACTCAGTTTGACCCTAAAAACACACTCTTGAATTCATGACAGACTTATCAGAAACACGCGTGTATCTAAGAAATTAAAACGACACAATTAAGGCTCCATCCCAAACCTTACTGATACATTCATTCACTTTTGAGCGTTTTAACTCTGGTATTGTAAGCGATACACGGAAATCCTTCGAGTACATAGCCCTATTTATTCCCTTTCAAACGGTACCAAATACTTCGGGTTTGACCAATCAGGGATCGAATAACTAAGCAAAATTGTTAAAAAAAAACCCCTCACCATGGACTCCAAAAGTCTTAAGTTATTTACATTTAACTTTGAAGTGTTATTACTGTAGTTTTATAAGCGGTATTAGCAAATCCTCTCAATATATCATAGCCCTATTTATTCCCTTTCAAACGGTACCAAATACTTCGGGTTTGACCAATCAGGGATCGAATAACTAAGCAAAATTGTTAAAAAAAAACCTCACCATGGACTCCAAAAGTCTTAAGTTATTTACATTTAACTTTGAAGTGTTATTACTATAGTTTTATAAGCAGTATTAGCAAATCCTCTCAATATATCATAGCCCTACTTCTTCCCTTTCCAAATGCATACATAATACTCGGGATTACAAATTGAACCATCCAGACTTGAAAAAACTAAGTAAAATTAACATTTTATTGTAATAAATTTATAATTTTCCGGAAATAAAATTGCATGCTGAGCCATAACACCATGAATTATTTCTCAAATAGGGGCACGAAAAATAAACAAAAAACGTAAAGCCTTCGAGCCCTACGTCGTACACTGTCTAGAACTATAAAAATCTTCCAGACAAAATATATTAAATTAATGGGACAGCGTTTGTAGGTATCCCTATACAATAGACTAGCGAAACCCTTGATCTTTTTAGAAATAATAAAAGAGCAAGGGGTAGCACCTTGGCGCAAAAGCTTTTGACAAATAATACTCGAATTTAATTTGTTAAATTACCATTTTAGTATTATTATATTTCTTTCGTTGCCCTTTTAAAACTACAAGGACCAGACCCTTCGCGCCAAAAATAAAGAAATGGGCGTTGAATTTCAAATCCTCTCCAAACCCACCCAACTCTAACAACAGCAGCACCACCGGATATAAATTAGTTTAGCAAAAAAGGCCTAAAGCTCTGAGAAAATTACAATAGCGTTGTTTTGGTCTGGCGTTCTACGTAATTTGGCTACCGTGAAATATTATTTAAGCCACACCCAAATATACCTACGCCCGAGTCCCGACCGTGGCTTACGCCATCAATTTAGGCAAGTGCAAGGCTTAGCATCAAAAAAACAGAAAGGAACGTTGTTTTGGATACAAATTTAAATATGAGCTAAAAACCCCTTAAAATTATTAGTTGCAAATTAAAATATGGTAAAGGTAAATGCAATTCAAAGGTCAAAAAGGTTAAATTTAGATATACTGAATTCATTAGAATTTTCCTTGGAGTTGAACCCAAAAAACACCAAAGTTTAAATATGGTAAAGGTTAAAAGGTCAAATCATGATTTTTACTGCAACAATATGATTGTCCTTGCAGTTGAACCCCAAAAACCCAGAAAATTATTATTTGTTGCAGGCAAACATATTTGAAAGGTCAAAAGGTCAAACTATGGTTTACTTCAAAGGTCAAAAGGTCTTTCCTTGCAGTTGAACCCAAATAAACTCCTAACCCTATTGCTAGAAAATTAAAACATGGTTCAAGTAAACATCATTCAAAGGTCAAAAGGTCAAATTATGGTCTACTCAATCTATTCGAATCTTCTTGCAAAAAAAACCCCTGACCCAATAAAATTAACCCTATTACTTGCAAATTTAAACATGGTAAAGGTAAACAAAATTCAAAAGGTCGAAAGGTGAAATTATGGTGAACTGAAAACATATCAGAATTTCCAAGTTGAACCCGATAGCTCTAACAGATTATCCTATTTTTAATTCATAATTGGAGAGTTGATAGACGGTTGCTTATGCCTGTTAGGGTGATAAAAAAATTTGTTAGGGCGAGGTCAGTAGCTCTTATGGTTAGGGCGGAGATGGACTGAACTGCCCAGAATCATTAGACACGGCTAACTCTATTACTTATCCAGAACCAAAAAAAGAATATTAATTTTTTTCTTTTTTCTTATACGAATAATAAAAAATTACTGTAAATTAACTGAAACCTCACGCAAATCTGCCCATTCTGAAGAATTATAAAGGCTCTTCAATTTTTGTGGAATATAATAATCTCTTCCTAAAAAATATCTAAAATTAATTAAAACTGCATTAGAAAAGAAAACGTGACTACACCAAATTTAATGGAAAAATTTCCTACTAAGCCTAACTCTGTTCATAATTAGTATATAAATAGTCATAAACCCTCTCCTCCTGACACGATTAAAATTAAAAAATAATATTAATATCATATCCCATTATAATAATTAAAACGGTTTATACGTCTTCTCAAGTATTAAGTCAATGAGAGGCTATTATATCTGACTAGCCCAACTTGTTATTTAGTATTTATCCGTTTTAAGAATTCAGGTTTACAGGTTTACAGGTTTACAGGTTTAATTGTTCGCCGTACAATGGTACGCCCTTTTGAAACAGGGCGGCTCCCTACAATTGGGGGAGCGCAGCAGAAGTTAATAAGTCCAACAAAATGCGCAAATGTTTGTGGTGGCAGCGGGGGACGGAAGTCTTGAGACCTATCGGTCCAGATAATGTGGTATGGACGAGTCAGGGTGGGCGCGTCGCCAGGCTTCATTTTTGGTCCACCAGGTCGTGAGGATGGCCCGAACGGCGTCGTGGTCCCACACGGAGCCCTCCAGACCTAGGACGACTTCCAACGGGCTACCACGATTGACATGTCGCCAATCGGAAGTCGCGGGGGAGGCACATGTCTCTGGACACGCCATTAAGACGTGCAAGACATCTTCGTCCTGGAGACCACAGAGGCGACAGGTGCGCTGGTAATCGCCGAAGTCGGCGCGGCGGACACCCGTAAGCAGGGACCCCGTCCGTGCCTGGAAAAGGAGGCCTCCTCCGTGAGAGCCATCATAGCAGGCCTCCACGGAGGGAAGCGCTTTAGCCCCGTAGTGCCGTAGGCTTTGCTTGGCGGAGATTGCGGAGCGCCACGTCCGTTCAGCGTGCTCGGTTGTTTCCCCGTCGACTTGGCTGGCCCAGGTAGCATAGGATGTTGCTGCACCCCTAGCGGTGCCGACCCCATATTTTCTATCCAACGCCGCGACGCGGAAAGTCCATGCGGTCTCTAGACCGTTAGCACGAATGGACTCGTACACTTGTTTGGCCAATCTGTCCTGGGGGAGGAACTTTAGGCGGCCGAGGTACCTGAGTTTGGAACGAGCTTCTCTGGCCTCCATGGAGCTCCAGCCCATTTCCCCTTGGATTGCCGCGTAAGCCGCCATCGAACCCGCGTTTAGTGCCGTTTTGCCAACCATCGATTGGGTACGCTCCAAGGTATCACACACCGATTTGGGGTAACAAAGTACCTCATTTCCATGAGTGAGGGCCGGGACTGCAACGGATTTCCATAAGGTTCGACCGACGGAGTATTTATTGTAGGACCCTTCCGCAAGGTTGCGGACGGACCAGCGGAGGCGGTTACACTTTTGTGCGAGCACGTTGGCGGCCTTGGACAGGTAGTTGCCGACATTGGTTAGCACTACCCCCAGATAAGCGTATTCGTCCACCTCTGGGACCCGGAAGCCTTGAAGAGCGTAGCCGGGGTGCTGGACTAGTCGACAGAAAGCCATAGAGTTAGACTTTTCACGGCTAAACCGAAGGCCTGTCTCCAAGGCAAAGGAACTGCAGGCGTCCAGGAGGGTTTGCATGTCGCGGGGGGAGTTCGCGAAGAGAACGATATCATCAGCGTACAGGACGCAGGAGATGATAATCGCCTCCCCGTTCCCCACAGCCGGCAACGTTGCGCCACATTTGAGATGGATAAGACTAGCCACCAACCGATCAATGTATACCAGGAACAGAAGAGGCGAGAGGGGGCAGCCCTGACGAAGGCCAACGAGACTGGGAATGGGCGCGGTGGTGCAGCCATGCAGCGTATACTCATACGACGACCCCGTGTATAGGCGCCGGATCTCCTCTATAAACGCGGGCGGAATGCCTTTCGTAGCGAGAGTCGCCCACAGACGCGTTCTGTCCACGCTATCGTACGCCTTTTGGATGTCGAGAAAGACGACTTCGAGCGGAGTACCGGCCCGTTGGGCCAGATCTACTAACTGTGTGACGACGAAAAGGCTGTCGGCAAGGCGACGGTCGGGGCGAAAACCGCCCTGGGCTTCCTCCAAGAGGTGGCCGGTTTCAAGGAAAGGGCTTAGCCGGTTTTTCAGCAGGAGGGCATACATCTTGTAAAGGATGGATGACACAGCGATCGGGCGGTAGGAAGCGAGGTCGGCCTCGTCCTTGGACTTCCCCTTGAATATGAGAGAGACTCGGGCGCGCAGCCAGGACGCAGGGACTACGTTCTCTGCCCTCATGGAGTTGATAATGTTGAGAAGTGCGAAAGCGGCTGCTGGCCCAAGTGTTTTTAGCGGTTCGGTGTAGACGCCATCGGGGCCCGCGGCCTTACCAGATTTCAACTGGAGGAGGACATTTCGAAGTTCCGCAATATCAAACGCGTCACAGAGGTCCGAAGGTGGAGTCGGCAACGAAGGTGGGGACGGGGTATGTCCCTGAGACCCTGGCCCGCTGCCGGGTGGAGCAAGCAGCTCAGCTTCCAGGTCCTGGACATATTCGACTATGCGGAGGATTATGTCCTGGCGGGCCGTTAGGATAGCACCTTGCTTTGTTTTTATCCCCTTTAGCTGTGTAGATAATCGTTTGCCCTGACTACGGAGCCGCTTGAGGTGACGCCAGAATTTTCGGCCCTTGTCACGTCCCGCTGCGAGTATTGCTCTTTCAGTCCTGCGATGTGTTTCCCTAATCTTGTCTTGGATCAAACGCTTTGTAGACTGGCGAGCATCCTGGTAAGCTAGCCATTTTTGCCGCGTCACCTGGACCGGCTCATGAGCACGGACCGAGAGTCTATGGCTTTTGTTGCGCTGTTTCCGCGTCAGGATCGCGTCCTTAACATCCTGATCCCACCACCTTTTCGGTGTGTGACCTTTGTGCGGTCGGGCCGATAGCTTCTTCCTGCGCAGGTGTAGGTTCATACCGTCGAATAAAGCCGCGGTAAAAGCATCGTAGGTGGGGAGGCCGGCGATAGCACGAGTCTCCATGTAGGACGAGAACGCTACCATCGCTCTGTCATCCTGGAAGTCCCAGGTATAGCGGTCCGGGGTGACAACCTCGGGGTCGGGCAAAACGGGAGGCGGGGGTTTGGGATAGTTCCTCCACTCCAGAACCAACGCGTTGTGGTCGCTACCGATGCTGAGGTGACCATCTTCGTCGATGATGAAGCTCACGAGGAGGGAGGCGAGGGATGGCGAGTAGAGCGCAAAGTCCACCGCCGTGCGCGATACTGGTCCTTGCCACGTATATCGCCCTCCACACAACGAGGAGAGGTTGCCTATGACCAGACCCGTGTCAGCGGCGAAGGTCTTTAGGAGCGCTCCGCTAGCGTTTTCTTCGTAGTGAAGCCCAGTAGCGTCTTCGCGAGGTAGTTCCACGATGTGACCATTGAAGTCACCCACCACGCAGAGTCTTTGGTTCGGGTCCATAGCCGCGATATCTGACGCGAGACAGGAATAGATCGACGCATTTTTCTGATAGACCTCCTGTGATCTACCAGAGCTACCATAGACCACCGCGACGTTGAGCGGCGGCGTCGTGGGCGTGGTCACCCAAAGATGTTCACAACAGCGCTTGAGTACTGTAACCTCAGCGGAGGACGATAGGAAGCCTATCCCCCCTCCGCGTTTATCACCCTGGATTCTGTTGAGGCCAGTCCAATGGAGCCCCTCCGATATCGGGGGAGTCTCACCATCACGCAAATGCGTTTCCGCTACCGCCATGATATCAATCCGGTCCCGATCCATAATATGGGCCAGTTCCTGCCACTTCGTAGCACCGCGACCGCCCTGCATGTTAATAAACCCCATACGGTGGCTCGCTGGAGCCCGTTTAGAAGGCCTTTTACCACGTTTCACTTTCTTACCGCGCTTGGCGGAAGGGACACTGGGGGCGGAAGGGACTGGATGTGGTTGAATGTCAGGGGGGAACGCTGGACTGCACGGGATTAGGACCTGGTGGGTAGCTTCACCCTGAGCATTGGTGTGCAGCGTGGTAAACATTTCTACAGGGGCCATAGGTCCAAAAATCTTATCGTATTCGGTCTGAAATCATCCGCCATGGACACCCCGGCCACCGCTGGTTCCTGGCTCCGCACACACCTCTCGCTGGCCTCTAAACAACCTGTGCAAATAGAGGCCACATCTCGCTTTGGCAGGCAACCCGAGATAAGCCGACAACCAGTTAAGGTCACTTTTGCCACTGCGGCTGATCGCGACGCCGTCCTTGACGCCACCAAAGAGCCTTGGGCTGCCGTGCCAGACGTCGATGTAGACGGGCGGATTAAGATAGTTGCGGATCGCACTGAACTCCAACGCCTCCGCCTCCAGGTCCGTCGCCTCACTTCACATGTCCCGCGAAACAAGACAACCAAAGCGCCGCCGCCCCTCCCTAGTCGTGAGGACGCTCGCCCCGACGCCCTGCCGGACGCAACGGCCGCCGCAGCTCATACTCCTGCGCCAGCCGCTGGTTCGTCCCCCTCAGGCCCGCCATCGAAGACCAAAAAAAACCGCCGGCGGGGCTCGAACTCTCGGGCCCCACAGTCCCAGTCCTAATCCCGTGCCGTCCAGCGTTCTCCCCTGACATTCGACCCCATCCAGTCCCTTCCGCCCCCAGTGTCCCTTCCGCCAGGCGCGGTAAGAAAGTGAAACGTGGTAAAAGGCCTTCTAAACGGGCTCCAGCGAGCCACCGTATGGGGTTTATTAACATGCAGGGCGGTCGCGGTGCTACGAAGTGGCAGGAACTGGCCCATATTATGGATCGGGACCGGATTGATATCATGGCGGTAGCGGAAACGCATTTGCGTGATGGTGAGACTCCCCCGATATCGGAGGGGCTCCATTGGACTGGCCTCAACAGAATCCAGGGTGATAAACGCGGAGGGGGGATAGGCTTCCTATCGTCCTCCGCTGAGGTTACAGTACTCAAGCGCTGTTGTGAACATCTTTGGGTGACCACGCCCACGACGCCGCCGCTGAACGTCGCGGTGGTCTATGGTAGCTCTGGTAGATCACAGGAGGTCTATCAGAAAAATGCGTCGATCTATTCCTGTCTCGCGTCCGATATCGCGGCTATGGACCCGAACCAAAGACTCTGCGTGGTGGGTGACTTCAATGGTCACATCGTGGAACTACCTCGCGAAGACGCTACTGGGCTTCACTACGAAGAAAACGCTAGCGGAGCGCTCCTAAAGACCTTCGCCGCTGACACGGGTCTGGTCATAGGCAACCTCTCCTCGTTGTGTAGAGGGCGATATACGTGGCAAGGACCAGTATCGCGCACGGCGGTGGACTTTGCGCTCTACTCGCCATCCCTCGCCTCCCTCCTCGTGAGCTTCATCATCGACGAAGATGGTCACCTCAGCATCGGTAGCGACCACAACGCGTTGGTTCTGGAGTGGAGGAACGATCCCAAACCCCCGCCTCCCGTTTTGCCCGACCCCGAGGTTGTCACCCCGGACCGCTATACCTGGGACCTCCAGGATGACAGAGCGATGGTAGCGTTCTCGTCCTACATGGAGACTCGTGCTATCGCCGGCCTCCCCACCTACGATACTTTTACCGCGGCTTTATTCGACGGTATGAACCTCCACCTGCGCAGGAAGAAGCTATCGGCCCGACCGCACAAAGGTCACACACCGAAACGGTGGTGGGATCAGGATGTTAAGGACGCGATCCTGACGCGGAAACAGCGCAACAAAAGCCATAGACTCTCGGTCCGTGCTCATGAGCCGGTCCAGGTGACGCGGCAAAAATGGCTAGCTTACCAGGATGCTCGCCAGTCTACAAAGCGTTTGATCCAAGACAAGATTAGGGAAACACATCGCAGGACTGAAAGAGCAATACTCGCAGCGGGACGTGACAAGGGCCGAAAATTCTGGCGACACCTCAAGCGGCTCCGTAGTCAGGGCAAACGATTATCTACTCAGCTAAAGGGGATAAAAACAAAGCAAGGTGCCATCCTAACGGCCCGCCAGGACATAATCCTCCGCATAGTCGAATATGTCCAGGACCTGGAAGCTGAGCTGCTTGCTCCACCCGGCAGCGAGCCAGGGTCTCAGGGACATACCCCGTCCCCACCTTCGTTGCCGACTCCACCTTCGGACCTCTGTGACGCGTTTGATATTGCGGAACTTCGCCATGTCCTCCTCCAGTTGAAATCTGGTAAGGCCGCGGGCCCCGATGGCGTCTACACCGAACCGCTAAAAGCACTTGGGCCAGCAGCCGCTTTCGCACTTCTCAACATTATCAACTCCATGAGGGCAGAGAACGTAGTCCCTGCGTCCTGGCTGCGCGCCCGAGTCTCTCTCATATTCAAGGGGAAGTCCAAGGACGAGGCCGACCTCGCTTCCTACCGCCCAATCGCTGTGTCATCCATCCTCTACAAGATGTATGCCCTCCTGCTGAAAAACCGGCTAAGCCCTTGCCTTGAAACCGGCCACCTCTTGGAGGAAGCCCAGGGCGGTTTTCGCCCCGACCGTCGCCTTGCCGACAGCCTTTTCGTCGTCACACAGTTAGTAGATCTGGCCCAACGGGCAGGTACTCCGCTCGAAGTCGTCTTTCTCGACATCCAAAAGGCGTACGATAGCGTGGACAGAACGCGTCTGTGGGCGACTCTCGCTACGAAAGGCATTCCGCCCGCGTTTATAGAGGAGATCCGGCGCCTATACACGGGGTCGTCGTATGAGTATACGCTGCATGGCTGCACCACCGCGCCCATTCCCAGTCTCGTTGGCCTTCGTCAGGGCTGCCCCCTCTCGCCTCTTCTGTTCCTGGTATACATTGATCGGTTGGTGGCTAGTCTTATCCATCTCAAATGTGGCGCAACGTTGCCGGCTGTGGGGAACGGGGAGGCGATTATCATCTCCTGCGTCCTGTACGCTGATGATATCGTTCTCTTCGCGAACTCCCCCCGCGACATGCAAGCCCTCCTGGACGCCTGCAGTTCCTTTGCCTTGGAGACAGGCCTTCGGTTTAGCCGTGAAAAGTCTAACTCTATGGCTTTCTGTCGACTAGTCCAGCACCCCGGCTACGTTCTTCAAGGCTTCCGGGTCCCAGAGGTGGACGAATACGCTTATCTGGGGGTAGTGCTAACCAATGTCGGCAACTACCTGTCCAAGGCCGCCAACGTGCTCGCACAGAAGTGTAACCGCCTCCGCTGGTCCGTCCGCAACCTTGCGGAAGGGTCCTACAATAAATACTCCGTCGGTCGAACCTTATGGAAATCCGTTGCAGTCCCGGCCCTCACTCATGGAAATGAGGTACTTTGTTACCCCAAATCGGTGTGTGATACCTTGGAGCGTACCCAATCGATGGTTGGCAAGACGGCACTAAACGCGGGTTCGATGGCGGCTTACGCGGCAATCCAAGGGGAAATGGGCTGGAGCTCCATGGAGGCCAGAGAAGCTCGTTCCAAACTCAGGTACCTCGGCCGCCTAAAGTTCCTCCCCCAGGACAGATTGGCCAAACAAGTGTACGAGTCCATTCGTGCTAACGGTCTAGAGACCGCATGGACTTTCCGCGTCGCGGCGTTGGATAGAAAATATGGGGTCGGCACCGCTAGGGGTGAAGCAACATCCTATGCTACCTGGGCCAGCCAAGTCGACGGGGAAACAACCGAGCACGCTGAACGGACGTGGCGCTCCGCAATCTCCGCCAAGCAAAGCCTACGGCACTACGGGGCTAAAGCGCTTCCCTCCGTGGAGGCCTGCTATGATGGCTCTCACGGAGGAGGCCTCCTTTTCCAGGCACGGACGGGGTCCCTGCTTACGGGTGTCCGCCGCGCCGACTTCGGCGATTACCAGCGCACCTGTCGCCTCTGTGGTCTCCAGGACGAAGATGTCTTTCACGTCTTAATGGCGTGTCCAGAGACATGTGCCTCCCCCGCGACTTCCGCTTGGCGACATGTCAATCGTGGTAGCCCGTTGGAAGTCGTCCTAGGTCTGGAGGGCTCCGTGTGGGACCACGACGCCGTTCGGGCCATCCTCACGACCTGGTGGACCAAAAATGAAGCCTGGCGACGCGCCCACCCTGACTCGTCCATACCACTTTATCTGGACCGATAGGTCTCAGGACTTCCGTCCCCCGCTGCCACCACAAACATTTGCGCATTTTGTTGGACTTCTTAACTTCTGCTGCGCTCCCCCAATTGTAGGGAGCCGCCCTGTTTCAAAAGGGCGTACCATTGTACGGCGAACAATTAAACCTGTAAACCTGTAAACCTGGGGTTGTTTCACCCTGAATGTCGGCTTCCCCTAAAGGATTTAAAATCGTGATATCTATCTTTAATTGCTTACACCTTTTGATCTAGACTAGATAGAGTCAATTTGAAAGTACCATTAGAAACTAGATATTCGATAGAGTAATAGCTCCAAATATCATAATTTAACTAACAGAAATAAGATCTTGGCAATCAAATACATGAATGGCCGATGTAAGAGTGATTATTTTTGATGTTTCCTTTTAACGGCTAATTGTAAAAAAAAAAACGCTAGAACTTATCGGAAAAAGGGGGTTTATACGTCAATTTAAATTTCTCTGATGAATTATTAGGCATCTTTCGCTACCTCTTTCATAGATTAAAGAGAAAAATATCAAGAAAGAAAATTGAAGAACTGTTTTTTTCTCTTTTTTTTTCAGTCTTCATTCTGCAATTTCTCTCTCTCTCATCTCTGTGCGGCTATCCCAGCATCCTTTTCGCCGCTCGCGAAAGAAAATTCTTTAATATATATCGATCAATACGAAAGTGTTTAAAGGAAAGAAAATAGGCCCTACCGGATCTCAACAGATTCTCTAGAAGCAGAAGAAGCCCTGGCCTCGCGCTCGAAATTGTGTTTTTAGCATTTTAATACAAAGAATTCTTTTTTTTTTACTTAAGCCTTGGCGAACGAAAGGAGTTTCATAATAGGGGACCCCTTTTGCACGGAAAATTTTAATATCAAATTTATAAATTCCATATATTATTTCAGCCTATTATTTTCATAGAAGTAATACGGAAAAGGCTTAGCTACATCATATACGTTTCCCATTAAAAAATCATCCGTGCCTTTCTTTACATTACGTTTATTTCAACGGATAATTCCTATTTAAAGACGGGGGTATATTGTGCCAGCTTTCAAATATAACAAACACAAGCAAGGCACAACACACACCTACCTGTAAAGTTAAAGCAATATATATGACGACATTACCCTATTTTTTAAACTTAATAATAAAATAAGTAAGAAATAATATTTTGAAAAACCAAGGCTTAAGTATTTTATTCGAAGAAATATTCGATAAATCTTCTATAGGGGGACTGACCTAATCAGCTTTACTTGACCTAATGCCTTCAAACATTGTAACCCTCCTAAAGTAAACACAAATAAAAAAAAACACGACTCAGTTTTGTGGCCATGTCAAAAAATAAAACCTCAAGATTTAAAAATAAATTCGCAAAAGAAAAATAAAAAGAGGGAATTTAGAAGGCGAATTCTTTGTCCTTAATGAAAATCTGTCTGTTCCTCCCACGCTAAGCCTACGTAACCAAGGCTCAATGATGCCAGAGTTGAAATAAAATAAAAAAAAAAACAGATGAAGAAACATTTCCTCTGCTGGAAGAAGAGAATACGATGGAGAAGAGAAGGAGAAGGGGTAGGAGGGTGTTGCTCGAAACTAAACTGTTCTAATCAATAATGATGATGACTTTGGCCTGCACTCATTCCAAACAACTACTTTTTGGTTAACCACCGAGAAAAAAAGGGGGGGCATGGTCCTAAGGAGGCGTGGTTCAGACGGAGAAATTCTACTTCTATTTGAGTACTAATATCGACTAACTGTCACTGCTTTGCTTTTACCAATTAGGTGTGCACTAGCCCTTGAAAATATAGCAATTCAAGTTACCCTACACTTTACCTTTAAAAATAAATATTAATAAATGCTCCTAAAAATAAATTCCAATTACCAAATAGGTTAAACTAGCCCTTGAAAAGCTAGCTGTTCAACTACACACTTTGCCTTTAAAATAAAAATTAATAAATGCTCTAAAAATAAATTCCAATTACCAAATAGGTTAAACTAGCCCTTGAAAAGCTAGCTAATCAAATATATACTTTGCCTTTAAAATAAATATTAATAAATGCTCTAAAAAATAAGTTCCACTTACCAAATAGGTTAAACTAGCCCTTGAAAAGCTAGCTGTTCAACTACACACTTTGCCTTTAAAATAAAAATTAATAAATGCTCTAAAAATAAATTCCAATTACCAAATAGGTTAAACTAGCCCTTGAAAAGCTAGCTAATCAAATATATACTTTGCCTTTAAAATAAATATTAATAAATGCTCTAAAAAATATATTCCAATTACCAATCGGGCTAGGCTAGCCCTTGATAAAATATTCTAAAACATACTTTGACTTTAATTTCAAAATAAATAAATGCCCATTATTAACTATTTTGAATACTAGCCCTTGTAAAATAGCTTTAAAAGATACACTTTTCCTTTAAAATCAAAATCAATAAATACCCTAAAAATAAATTTCAATTAGGTAAGACTAGCCCTTGAAAAGTTAGCTATTCAACAAAATACACTTTCCCTTTAAATTAAAAAATGACCTAAAATAAATTACAATTAAGTCTCCATCCTCGTTAGTTATCATTAAAACTTTACAAAAGAACTAGTCGAAATTAATGAAAATCCTAACTAGGATTTAAAACAACGCTATCCTAAAAATGCAAAACATGAATCATCTTCATTTTGTTTTCAGCTTTTTTAAAACCAAAAAAAATTTAAAAATAATATTTTGCAAGATGAGAAAAATATTTATCAAGGCGGACGATATTTTAAACAAGAAAATCGATAAGCTCAACTAAGATCGATGTGACTATCGCTCTCGCGTCGCGTAAATTCTTATAAAAGACAATAGCTTATTCTTTTAAATTCCAAGAATGATTAACGAAAGTGCTTGGCGCCCTAAAAGATATTTAAAATATTAAACATTCTAAGAGATAGAAATTTGAGTGTCTAATAACACACAATAACAAATAAAATAAAAAAATATTAAGATTACAATTTCAAATAATTTACTAAAGTGAACAAGAAGACAAAGAAATGAAGTTTGATCGAATGCAGCCATTTTCAGAGCACTACGACGCGTACCTTTTCAGCAAAAATGGTTTTAGAAAATTTAAATAACAGTTCTAACATGAAACAGTTTGCTCTAAGACGCAAATACAGGGTGTTTCTGATAAGTCTGGCATGAATTAAGTTGGATGTTCTTTGGACGAACGATTTCGAGTCCAAAATGTAACTTCTATCTCCATTTTGCCGTCAGAGTCACTGTTTTCGAGTTATGATTGGGGTGTTTTGGGTATGACCCTTTAATTAAATTAGAAATCATTGTCTAAATCAGTTCCTTAATTAAATTTAAGGGATCATCCTTTGTAAAATATAGGTGAATATCGCTCGATTTATTCGATCCTCATCAAGAAAGAGAGGTTGTTGTTGTTGTATCAGAAAGGTCAGAGGTCAAGACAAGATTATTGTTAAGCCTATTTCCTTTCTCTATATAATGGATCTGAAGACAAACTTCTTCGATATCTAATTATTTTTATAAATCCAACCGGTATTAACAGGTACATTAAATCGGGCATCTCCGAAGCCAGAGTTAATTAAGGAACCATTTAATTGATTTTCGCCAAGGCCTTAGAACTGATAAAAACTCCAACCAGCTATAGTCTTAAAGAGTGCAGTGTGCTAAAAGGAAATCGTAATTTCATTACTGCCACGCAGAGAGAATGGAAAAATAGAGGAGTGGATAGAAAAGAAAGCCCCTGCTTTGTAGATAATCATTAAAATATTGAAAATTATGAAAAATGTTTGGGGACCGTTAAAACGAAGGGAGCTAGTGTCAGAAACGATAAATAAGGAAGGCTTTGATTTCACGGGACGTTAGATCAAAACCATTTTTAAAGGCTACATCCATTTTTAAGAAATCAACCGCCTGAATAACGAGGGAGAGCGCTGCGTAATCATTATTCAAGAGAAACCACACGATATCAAGTATCATAAACAATACTCCTACTTGGCGGCTCGTTTAACCCCGAAAGTTTGCGGTTTGGCTCTTCCCATCACTCGCACCCTTCCCCTACCCCAACGATTAAAAACAAAAATGAGAACGAACGAACGGACGGACGGAGCGAGATAAAACTGGCGCAAATTCATCTTTTTCCCCTGATCTGTAGTGATGTAGGATGTAGGGGCCAAAGAAAGAAGGGGAGGGTAAAGGAGGTAGCAATGTCAATAGATGTCGATGTCCCATGACGATGGATGTGAGACCCGGACAGACTGAGACAGAGAAAGGCACAGCTTTCTTTAAACCCTTACAAAAATACAAAAGGTTCTTCGGGTTATTTCATCTATTACCAACAGCATAAGTTTATAAGTTATGCTCCCTAAGAATGACACTACCCATACCAAGGAAGATGGAGATAGGGAAGTTTGGTCACGAAATGTAGCAGGTCACATGACTTATATTCGGCGTTAGTTTGAACTGCGCAGTCTCGGTTGGAAACCAGTAGTGCCGCCTATCCTCAGCACGATGCGCGAGAAAAGTGCCCACATGCACAGATCCAAGCCGAAAACGGGATGTTTGGGCGACCGGAGTTATAGCGTTACACGAAACTTCCCTATCTCCATCTTCCTTGCCCATACTTCGTAATGCTGGAGACTTACTTACTGGGAGATAGTTCGAGAACGACAAGAGAGAACTGACTACAGTCTATCTTCTTAGTTAGTCTGTACTAAGCCTTTGAAGGCGCCTCACCAGGCGTCGCTTTACCTCGAATCTATGACCTACGTCACTTCATGACAAGCTCCACTTTGTAACCAGGAACAAACTTATGGAACATATCTTATGAACTTATGCCAACAGTCACCCAATCTGTTAAATTATCGAACTCTGTTTAAAAGAAGCCTTAAGTATTAATTTTAGTAATTGCCTTGCATTATCTCGAATATCTAAGGCCTGCCACTACTGAGTGCCATATTTAGTAATAGTAACGTATCTTGCTAATCTTGTTTAAATTCCTTTTCCTTTTTGTCTTTGTAAGGGAATCCTATAGCTATATTTGATAAAGGACAGGCTGGGCCTCTCCATCATGAAGCGAGGCCTGAACGAGGCGAGAAAGACTAAGGCTTAGCATATACAGACGAAAAGAGAAAGAGCAGACGACGATAGGTTCTCGACAAAAGCCTCTAGAGCAACCCGGGCTTCAGTCAGCAATGGCAAAGGAAGCAAAGCAGAGGAGATAACTGTAATGTACGAGATCAACCGCGCAATAGGGGATATAGGGACGTTATGTTTACTCTCAGAGGGTATAGCCCTCCTCTTTCTAAATGGCTAGAGGATGTCACGAGGGCATTTAACAAAATGAACGAAAAAAGATGAAAAAAGAAAAGAAAAAAAAAACCTGCTCCACGAATCCACGTTTCTATAACAATTCATTTTGCGACGACACAACTAATGTTTCCCTCTTTCCTGAAAGGCTGAAAAGTTTTTATCAGTCAGCTAGCGATACTCTTTTTCTCTCTCTCTAGCTCACTCACTCTTTTTCTCTCTGAGAGAGAGAGGAATTTCTACCTTATTTCTCGTAAATAAATTAGTTCATTTTTATCAAGAGTATTGCGAGTATAATTCTCTGTGTAAACAGGATGTTTCTGATATGTCTGTTATAAATTGAATGGTCACATGTTCTTTGGGTCTAACTAAGTGGAAAGCGTCACAAAACATGAGTTAGTTACGGAGATATTGGCTCCCAAACACTGATTGGCCTATAAAACAATTAAATTTAAGGAAATAGTTAAGCATGTGGAGAAATCAGCTTTACGTTACCAGCAGACTCATCAGAAACACCCTGTATAGTGAATGGACGCAATAGATCTTATTATTCATGGCAAGAAATTAAACATGAATTCATAAAATAATAATGATGGAAGCAGGTATTTTTATTTGGGACGTGTACGGCGTCTCTTTAAACAATAATATAAATTAATATTACATTAAATGGATAATTAACGAACGCGTCTGGGACGGCGTAACGTAAAACGATTAAGAGCCGTTGCTGCCTTGTATCTTGTCTTGATTTATCATCAAGTGAAACGATCATAAAATATATATATTTTTAACAGCACTTCGCTTTGTGGAATATAAACAATTTATTTCTCTAATAATCGGACCGTATCATTTCTCTGGCTAGCATTCATTTCATTTTACAGTATACAGGGTGAAACAGATCAGAAGAACACTTACGTTAGGCCTCTTCGATGTAACCATAAGTATATCATACTTCTCGAAAGAAGTGTAACACAAACAAAGCGGGGTAATTGTAACATGATTCTTCCCAACATCATAATTACATTTGGAGCAAGGTTACTAATCCGAATCGCATGCGCGATAAATAGTTCCCTCATCATTACTCTATTAGCGCTTAACTATTTGATGCCAAGGCGCGCTTCGCTTGTGCATGGATTTTTATCCCACGTCAAGACAATCAAGGTTTGTGGGTGGATTACTGATGATTTAGTACCAAATAGTTATATTATTCACCCTGCACAGTGCGGTAGTTACCCATCTGAAGTTTGATGAGCAGTAGAGCAAACAAAAAGGTGCATGAGCCAGGGAATAATCATGTTACATAACTAAAGTATTAAGAAATCATTGTCTAAATCAGTTTCTTAATTAAATTTAAGGGGTCATCCATAAAATACTCCCAATCTTAACTTGAAAACGGTAGCCCGGACGGCAAAATGTCATAGAAGTAAGTTACACTTTCGACTCAAAATTGATTACTCAAAGAACATCCATTGCCCTTAATTTCTAACAAACGTATCACAAACACCCTGTATACGACTAAACTTGAACTTTACAAATATAATTTCAGATCGATGCAGAACCCACATGAAAGCAACAAGAAGCCTTATACCCAATTTCTATAACCCAACCACTTTTCCAGTAGCAAGCTACCTAATCATAACTTGTAAAATAATCGACCCGGTTGGTCCTAGACGCGTTTGCCAAAATTATACACCATGGACTATCTTTAGAGCCAAACCCAGGTTAGGTACTATACAAGACTAGCCTACCTTTCATGAAATACTATTCTATACATTCTCTTTGAAAGACCGAATATTATAGAAAACTTAGGTGAGAAAAATACAGAGTTGGGCTCTTATTTGGAGTGCCCAATTGGAAATAACTGATCGGAGTTTGGGCTTCAAGAAAAATAATGACAAAAGCTTCTTTATTATTTAGGAGAAAAAGTACGTATTGAAAAGGGGGTCACGCCAAAAGTTGTTGCGCAATTTCTATTGATAATAATAATAAAATTTTTAAAATAATAACTTAATTACGCATGAAAAAGCTCAAAACGTGAACAACAATCTTAATACCATGCCAAACTGAAGGTACAAGATTTGCTT
The DNA here is from genome assembly GCF_054372755.1 of Phalangium opilio. Classification (NCBI taxonomy): domain Eukaryota; kingdom Metazoa; phylum Arthropoda; class Arachnida; order Opiliones; family Phalangiidae; genus Phalangium; species Phalangium opilio. The sequence goes on from NW_028324226.1 coordinate 28,511, forward strand.
TAGCTTTCTATAACGAAGAGTCTCCATTGTCTGTTTACAACGTAAGCGAAAATCGTACACATACATTATTTGCATTACTCGCGTAACGGTATAACTCTATACAAACAGATTAACATAACACTAAAGCCGCGTTTACACTAGATACTTTGCAATTAACCGTTTTGGAAAAGGCCTAAGCCTTTTCCTTTTTCAAAATAATAATTGCATTTTCTGATGAAAAATCTCGGTTTTAAAGGAAAGGATCCCGTTCAAATGGAACGGTATTTTTCTAAATAACAAAGGAAAATATTAATGGAAGTAAATGATCTCATTATCTTATTACAAAATAATTAGTGTTAAAATAGTCTTAAAACGAAGAAAACTGTGCCGCCATTGGTTTACTGGCGTCAGAACCTCTTATCCCTTCCCTACTCTTACCTCTCTCAGCCTATGAGAATTCAATCAATCCCGTAGGGGTAAGAGGTTCGTTTTAGCAGACGCCACTAAACCAGTGGCGGATGGAGCAGTAGTCCTCGTTTTCAAGAATAATTATTTGTAATAAGAGATAATTTTTTTTTAAATATTTTTACTTTTAAATTTAGAAAAAGGCCGTTCTTTTAGGCTTATGGTATAATGTTATGTTCCTTTAAATGTTCCATTTCTAACTCTCCATAACGGTGGAAAACGGGTTCAAAGTGTCTCAAGTGTAAAGGCGGCTTAAGTCTATCCATTGGGATTTTATATTTTGAAAATGAGTATTTGCAATTTCAACACATACCCTAAGGAGTTAGAACGCCGAGATATATCATTACAAGTAAGGGATTAATTAATGAATTAGAACAGAGGCTAATTTGTTTCATCACAGAATAGATCTACACCTATAGTTAGCCTACATTACAATTTAAATTAAATTATAATGACTACCAAATAAATATTTTCGCCAACTTTTCCAAGAACCGAAGTAGACATCAATAATAAATAGGCTTTTACTAAGAAATAAAGAAATATAATAATACACGGGGAAAATTCATTTGAAAGAGAGCGAGAGAAAGAGAGAATGAGAGAGAGAAAGAGAGAATGAGAGAGAGAAAGAGAGAATGAGAGAGAGAGAGAAATAGAGAGAGAGAAATGGGGGGAGATAAAAGCGACGCAAACCATCGATTCCAATTAAAACTTGTTACAAATTCATTTGAAGCGAAACATTTTTAACTTAAAGATAAATAAATGGAAAAGAAGGCTAAGAATTTGCATAAACCGCGAAATAAGAACGAGTCTCAAAAGGGGAGGAAAACACGGAACAAATTAAAAGAATTTTAAAACGCCGTTCCGAACGAACGAATCATTGAAGCCTTTAAAAGAGTACAAATGCCCAAAAATAATGAAAAGTGAAATTCAACTATTTCGGATTTAACGGAGAAATTCGAAAATCTCAAAACTTAAGTTGAATAGCGTGTAACAGTACCTATACCAGAAATATATAAGAGAGGGAAAGGGTTGTATATAGATGGAAATAATTTGCATACGACTACGGTACAACACACCGTTAAGCGGAAGTAAATTAACGTGAAGCAAAATTAAACTCGGGTGTCCTATTGTCTCATCTCTGATTTTGAGTCGAAAATGTAACTTCTATTTGACAATTTGTAGTCCAGGATATTGTTTTCAAGTTATGTTTATAGTATTTTACGGTACGGATTATCCCTTGAATTTAATTAAGAGAATAATTTAGACAATGATTTCTAATTTAATTAAGGGGTCATCCCAAACTCGAAAACAGTGACCTGGACAGCAAAATGTCGTAGAAGTTACATTTCTATACTAAAAATCGACCAAAGAGCATCTCCCTTATACCAAACTCATCAGAAAAACCCTGTATTTTTTATAAGTCAAAGGTTTGACTGACTGATAATCAAAGCCCATCCCATAACAAATTTTCCTAGAAGGTTGAAAATTTGAGTTGTAGACACTCTATCCGGTATTACCATCTTGAATGAAATGGCTTCCAAAAATTGTAAATAATCTTAATGGAAAACGTTACTACTTAGTTAACACAGGTTTCCTATAACCCTACAGACAGGCTATATGGTTTTTGGGAGACTCAGTTTGACGCAATCTTTGGAAAATGGCGGAATGAAAAGTAATATAAATGTCCCCGACGAGCTGCAGATTCGTAAAAGCCGCGAACCTTTGCTGCTATTCATCACAGATCATTCGCGGATAACTTTGATTTTGATGTACTTCGGCTCACTATACCCTCTAATATTTGTACAAAAGCTATAAGGGCTTAGATATAAGATATTGTAGAAGACGTATAGCTCCCTTTCCGTCGGGGTTAGCTATAAGCCGTCCCTTATCTAAACAATAGACGCGTACCTGGAGGGGCTAAATCGCGCTCCGCAACTGCAGCCTGTGTGTGTGTGTGCTATTAGTCGGTCAGGGATGAGTAGTAAGATTCCCCAGCATCCTTTTAGGAAACCAAGCAACCGAGAGTTTAAAGAGACCACAAAGTTTGTTGAAAGTCGGACGAAATTAAGTATATACGGTAGTTGGACCCATTCTTAACTCTCCTTAGCTGTAAAGTTCTCTTTAGCAAAATATTCTCTTTCAATTGACTCGATCTTCTCGTTTTAATTTCAATGCATATGGTTAAGGCCTATTTTTGATCTATTTTCAATTGTTCCTATACACGAAAGTAGGCGTATAGGGAGCGGAATTGGTCTGAAAATTCTACGCACGCATGCAGATAACGAGGCGGTTTAAGTTAAAACCGCTATTAAAGTTGCATTGCGTTTAGGTTTGGCCTATTTTCGTCTATTTTTAACTATTCCTATACGTTATAAATTGGAAGTTAGGTGGCTATATTTTGAAGGAGAGAGGAATGGAACCAGTGACAAACTTATGTAACATATCTTATAAACTTATGGTTAGGCCTATTTTCGTCTATTTATAATTATTCCTACACTTCATAATTTGGAAAGTATACGTTTAGGCAAAGTAAAATTGGACTGGAAATCAAACGCTTGGAGTTGGCGCCTCCGTTAAACTTGAAACCGCGAGCCATAGAGCAACGAGACCGCAGCAAGACTAACTATAGTTAATTAATCATAATTTCGTTATATAAGGAAACGGCGGATCCTCAGTCTTTCAGTGATATATTCTAAGGGAATTTAACGTCTAGTGTCAACCCTCTAGAGTAATATTTAGTTCGTAAGGGTGAAGGAAGGGGTCCGCTTTTAAAATATGCCCTTTATTAAATTACTAGTAGAAAAGTGGGGTTTCGTTCCCCTTTTTAAAATACCCTTAATTAGTCAGAAACTTTTCAGAAATTTTCTCCGTAAGCAGTTCTTAATAAATAGCGCTTGAAAAATCACTTATCTTTGGTGGAATTCAATTGGAGTGATATTCATCGCTAGGATAGTTTAGTGTCCGACCCCTCTGTCATATTTATTTATTTGATAAGGATCTTTAATTAACAAAAATATGGGGAATTTATAATAAATAAGGAACTTCCTTAATTAAGAGAAACAGGAAATGGAATTTCCTAAACCGTAGTGTACTCAATTATAATCAAAGATATTTAATTCCTTAAAAGTTTTAAATCTCAAAGGAAAACTAGAGTTATATTTCAAAATTTAACCTCCTTATGTACGTATCCAGGGAGGAATACAAAAGGAGACGTAATGTGGGGTGAACTAGAATTCTACACCCAAGCCTAAACTCCTCCCACAGCAGAAGAAAAGGGGTCAAATTCAGGCTTCGAAATAAGACAAGTCTAGAAGTCCAAAAATCAGTTTATTATTTCGTTAACTAGAATTTTACACCTCTAGCCTAAACTCCACCCACAGCAGGAGAAAAGGGGTCAAATTCAGGCTATAAGTCCAAAAATCAGTTTATTATTTCGTTGGGGTAAGGAAACTGGTCGTTGGGACTAGTTTAATTATTGCAAAAAAAACCTTATTTCGAAGCCTGGTCAAATAGACCTTTTCGACGCAAAAATAGGGGGTAGCATCCCTCAGTATTGAGTCATACAAGGGGGTTAATACATTGCCGTCTCTGATGCACAGTCTCATGACACAAAAACACTACATCGCAGTGTATTGTATTCATCCAAGTTTTGTTAAGCCTTGGTATCTTACAGGCTTCATAGCCTTTATCGCATTGCAGCTATTTTTAAAACAGAAAGATGACGACTGGGAAAAAGCGTTCAACAAAGCTGTGACGTCCTTATGACGACACAGCTCACAGATTAAAATTTAACAAAATTGGATTTTTTTTCTTGGTTAGTCTTATTGAACGCAGCCAAGATTTACGGTTGCCAGTCTAAAAAGAGCGGGCAATTTCCTCTCCTTTTCGACTCCTCCCTGACATATCAAATTACTTATCCATCCAATGATAGGGGTTTGCCTATACTAGCTAACTGAAATCTAAATCCATAGAAGATTAACGAGGATTTAATGAGTACATACCAAAACCCTAATTAGATATAAGGATCTCAAGGGGATATTTTTTATTTACCGTTCCAATAATTACGGGGGTCTTAATTTTGTAGATTATAATTAAAAACGGGAGAAAGGGTGAGACAGCAAACAAGAAGAGAAAAAAATATTTTTTATTGGATAGTGTAGGATGGGGGGGGGCTTAAACCTTTCAATTGATTAACTTTCAGCATGGGGGGGGAAACTTCATTAAGAAAAACATATTAAAAGCAACCAGAGAAGCAAATAGTTAACAGCACGAGATAAGATCGAGGCGCCTTCTAAGTTCTTAACAGTTTTTGGGGTACATGAAGCACAAAAAACCATATTGGTGTCCCCACACGTTAAATGAATCAATTCGTCCCCATACATCCAATAATATGACAGTACAAGGATGATAAAACCGTAGTACAGTGGGATGGTTCAATGGAAAATCAATTTTGAGTCAAACATTTGTGTACCTTCTATGACGTTTCGCCTTTTATGGGACACAGTTTCCAAGAGAGTTTTATGACTGACCCTTTAATTAAATTATCATTCTTTCAGATTCATACTTAAAATTTAAGGTCACCCCTCAAACACTCCTCCCAATCATACCTCATAAACGGTCACCCATATAGGCAAAATGACTCAAAGAAATTACATTTCCGACTCAAAATTCATTTCCCATTGAACCACCGCACCCCACTGGTCTGTACTTCAGTCCAATAATTACCCTTTTGGAACACCCTTGTAAACTATTTACCATAAGGCAATGTGTTTCCAATTAGTCCAATTGCTAATTTTTAACATAAATTTAAAGGCAGCAGTTAGTTCAGCACAGTCATAATTCACAATCAAAGAACGAAAGGGACAGCCAAGGAGAATGATAGTATAAGCCGAAAATAATGGAGTTCGGTGATGTAATTAAGTGGCGTCGAAGAACCCATAGCCGTCTAGCTATGGCTATAGAGTTCGCGTTGTACGCGTGACGAACTAATAATTGATGAAGAAAACAGTACGGAGAGAAACGAACGGATTATCGTATAGAGTGAGAAAGAACTGGTCGACCAATGGCGGGACGGGGCGCGGTGGGGGGGGTGAAGAGGAACCGAGGTGGGAGTTCATGGATATCTCTAATTAATCATCCGCCTGTCGATATCAATCACGAGCTCGGCCGACTCGACGCTTTTTCAAATCCCTGCACGGATTATATTAAACGAGTGGAAAATATCAAAGCCAAGGCCTGAACTAGGCTTATGGGCGAGGAATTACCAACCAGTCATTCACCCGAGCACCTTTTGCACGCTTCATCATTTATTTAAAGATATTTTCTAAGTATATACTGTCGAACTATAGGGTCAGATAGCCAATGGACTCCCGGCGCCCAAAACCCAAAATTGCTGCTAGTAGTCGCCAACCAACACCCAATCGATCAACCTTTTAAAAGGGGGTTATTTTTTATTTTTATTGAGGTTAACTCGGATATGATTTCATATCTTAGTGCTATTTGGAGTGGGGGGGGGGGGGCAAACCTCTTTCTCTATTTCATTTGCAGTCTTGATACGAGTATTAGGAGAAAGAATAAAGGTTTTCATTATATCTAAAAGGCAGGGAGGGTTACTACTGAAATTGTTATTTCTTTTAAAGGAAATATGTCCTTGAATTATAGGGAAATATAAGAGGAAATTGGTATAAAATATAGTACGAAATTTAGGAAATTATTTGGATAAAATATAGGAGGATATTGGTGAAACTATTGGATGAAAAGAGGAAATTGATGAAAATATAGGATAAAATATAGGAGGATATTGGTGAAACTATTGGATGAAAAGAGGAAATTGATGAAAATATAGGATAAAATATAGGAGGAAATTAATGAAAATAATTGGATAAAATATAAGAGGAAATTTATGAAAATAATTGGATAAAATATAAGAGGAAATTTATGAAAATAATTGGATAAAATATAAGAGGAAATTTATGAAATTAATTGGATAAAATATAAGAGGAAATTTATGAAAATAATTGGATAAAATATAAGAGGAAATTGATGAATATATTGGATAAAATATAGGAAGAAATTGATGAATATATTGGATAAAATATAGGAAGAAATTGATGAACATATTGGATAAAATATAGGAAGAAATTGATGAACATATTGGATAAAATATAGGAAGAAATTGATGAACATATTGGATAAAATATAGGAGGAAGTAGATGAAAAATGGATAAAATATAGGAGGAAGTAGATGAAAAATGGATAAAAAAGGTGGAAGTGGATGAAAAATGGATAAAAAAGGAGTAAGTGGATGAAAAATGGATAAAAAAGGAGTAAGTGGATGAAAAATGGATAAAAAAGAAGGAAATGGGTGCAAAATTCATAAAATATAGGAGGAAATGGATTCAAAATGGATAAAATATAGGAGGAAATATAGGATTAAATTGATGAAATAATAGGAAAGAGTGGTGAACCTGCCCAGAAATATGAAACGGGTGCAATTTTTAGTTTTAAGACCACGAGCCTTATAACAAATATAAGAATAGATGAAATGAAGAAAGATCGAGAGAGGTCCAAGAGCAGCAAAGATGGAGTCGAGCGAGGGAAAGTGATAGAGAAGCCCAAGAGCCAAGATGGGCCGCATGAGAGAAAATAAAGAAACGAAATTGTCCCTTTAGTTGGCATCACGCGAAAAAGTCGGGATGAAACAAGATGGCCCCGGCCAGATTACACTTTTGCGCGCCCTCTAGTGACTAGAATTAGTATTACTATATTCATTGACCCCGACAAATTTATAATTTTCAGGTTTTTTTCCATTGTTTATAAAATAGCATTCCGATTATGAATAAAACCAATCTAGTAAGAATTTGGTTTACAGTTTAATTAAATAAGTAATTAACTGTAGTGTTCAAGTCTTGGTGGATTAATTAGGCTAGATATACTAATCAATATCCAAGATTTATTCTACCATATGATTATGGTCATTCGTTACATTGGGTGGCAAGGATGCCGCTTGAGTGCGGATAAAGAAGCGAGGAGTGTTCTCTCCTATACGCGATGTACGAGGTTACCTCCCATTTTTAAAATGTGAGTAGTTTTTGGTAATCGCCATCTAATGAGCGAATTCTGTACTTTGATTTTATTCCGTATTTTAAAAATGGCCGCGGACAACAACAATCTTTATGACACAGAGTTAACCCTTTGTCAGGTCCCGAATGAAGTTTGCAAACCCATGATCTCCACTCCCTTAAATCCCTATCACTACTTTTACAGCCAAGAACGGAACATGTTCTACCCCAGCTTGCCATTTTTACTTTTCAAAACTTACTAATTACCAATGAGAATTAAAAAATATGTTCAAATCATCGGATTCACCGAGCCAAAGGATTTCAGACGAAGGTTTTGAACTTCCTGCTTTTGAACGCTAGATGGCTTTAAACACCGACGTTTAAAGAGACAAAAATACCGAATTTTACGCTTTACTTCGACGCTAGATGGCGGTATCAAAAACTACTAAGACGCAATGGCAGCCCCCCTTGAATTTGCCTGGTAAACAGACAATTAGAAAATGGGGGTTACAATCAATCGATATCTGAGGATGGGGCGCCATCTAGGTTGTGTTTGGAATAGGCGGGAATTACGAATATAGCAATACTCTCCCGTGAGATTAAAACCCAGTGACTGTATGAGTCTTAAGATAATGTGAGGGTTTAACAATAAAATTCGAAGATCATTGGCAACTTGTAATATTGCGCTATGCATTTGTAACAGTTTGGTTGAGCTTAATGAGGTAGATTGTAATTCAGATTTAACTTTGTTTAAGTCATTATTTATACTGTCCTTTATGAGGTTATTGTTATTATGGTGAAAAGTTTGTTTAAACTCATTATTTATACTGTCCTTCATGAGGTTATTGTTATTATGGTGAAAACTTGGTTTAGCTGCTGTCTCATAGGTTGAGCCTTTCAGGCGCTCGTCTGTTTCGGAGTGGGTTGCGGCGAATTGGTGTTGCGGATGTGGTGGTGGTCCTTGGGACCAGTGACCCTCGCATTAATTATTATTTTACCGGCCCCACTATAAATTAAATTTCTAAAATGGTGAGAATAAAAAGCACGTAAAGACACAAAAGTAAAGAAGCTGGAAATTCTAATTGAATTTGAATTTTTTACTGTAGGAAAAAGTAGCATATAACAATCCATAACAGTTAACTTTTATTTCTTATCACAATTTTTCAACTAGTTGCCACTAAATATCAATCAACATGTCTAATGATATTTGAAGTTCTTAATCCTTTTATGAACTAGCCTTATTCCTTATTGCATTTTCCATAAATTCAGCGGCAATATCTTCTCTCGCTATCAGTAAGCCAGATCAAAATCTTGTAATGTGACCATGCACTACTGAGAAATACGATTACTGACAACTAGTACTGGCTATGGTCTAGACTGTCGACTACAAGAGACTCATTCTAGAGTATAGACGCTAGACAAGATCAATAGTCAATAGAATACAAAACTTTTGTAGGGAAGTTGTAGCCAAGGAGTACTAACTACCTAGGAGTAGAATTGGTAGAAAATGAGTTGAGATAGAAAAATTCTAAAAAGGAACCCCGAATTTATAAACTGGTCCCACCGTCTATTTTTTCCAAAAACCCTAATTAATAAAGTGCTCCCTGATACCACTGACCCCAACTTTTGGAATAAATAAACTGGTCCGAGCAATTAATAAACTGGTTTGGGACTTGTAAACCTGTCTTATTTCCTACCCTGTAGTGACGAGCCCATGATGTAAACAATAAAGATGGCCGCGAGCTACGAGGTTTAAGCCTCGGTCTTTAGTGTATCGGGACGGGGGGACGGGGAGTCGGGGACTCGGGGTCCGAGTAAAATTGTCCATGCCCATGCCTTTTAATAATTATCTTAATGTTCTTTTTATTGATGATTGTTTATGCCTATTAATATTTATCTTAATGTTCTTTTTATTGATGATTGTTTATGCCTATTAATAATTATCTTAATGTTCTTTTTATTGATGAGCTTAAGTTGTAAATTTTTAATTCGATACTTTCAAAGTAACGTTAATTAAACCTTCAATACCTTGATTTAAATTTTAATTTATAATCCTTATTTAATTTAAGGATGATGTCAGTTTGTAAGTCTCGTTAATTTAATTCCCCCTTTCCCACAGAGAGGGTCTGAAAATTTAAATCACTTGGCAGAGACTGGAGATCTTCAACATTCAGTGACAGACTCTGAATCTCAATGGGCATTTAAAAAACTGTATAAATTTAAATTGAAATTCCAAATTATAATTAAATACTTTTTGTTTGATATGTTGATATTAACGTAATCAATCCTTGAATACTCTATTGGTACTATCAACACCATCGTTAAATTTATTACTTAAATAATATAATTTTTTTTAAATATAATAATCAAATTAGCGACTTATAATTAGTTAACTTTAAATGAGTATGTTTCACTGATTAAAATTACATTTCTAAAAATTGTTAGGTTGATAGCACTTTCATGTTTCATGTAGAAATTTCATATTTCCGTGGATGGAGAGATGAACACGTTGATTCCGTTTGTCGTTGATTGAAATTAGATTCATTTTGATCATAAATTTCATTTTATATTTAATTTAAGGATGATGTCAGTTTGTAAGTCTCGTTAATTTAATTCCCCCTTTCCCACAGAGAGGGTCTGAAAATTTAAATCACTTGGCAGAGACTGGAGATCTTCAACATTCAGTGACAGACTCTGAATCTCAATGGGCATTTAAAAAACTGTATAAATTTAAATTGAAATTCCAAATTATAATTAAATACTTTTTGTTTGATATGTTGATATTAACGTAATCAATCCTTGAATACTCTATTGGTACTATCAACACCATCGTTAAATTTATTACTTAAATAATATAATTTTTTTTAAATATAATTATCAAATTAGCGACTTATAATTAGTTAACTTTAAATGAGTATGTTTCACTGATTAAAATTACATTTCTAAAAATTGGTAGGTTGATAGCACTTTCATGTTTCATGTAGAAATTTCATATTTCCGTGGATGGAGAGATGAACACGTTGATTCCGTTTGTCGTTGATTGAAATTAGATTCATTTTGATCATAAATTTCATTTTATATTTTGAGTTGTTGATTTTATGAGATTGTTGATTTTATTTTTATAATTATCACTTACGTAACTGTTATTAGTAGATGAACCCAGCGAGAGCGGAAACTGCCAAAATGATTAGTTAATTTTGCAAAGAATCTGCAATTTAATTCTGCAAAAATCTACCTATTATTTTATGTCAGTTCCGTTAAGTGATCATTTAATTTTAAACTTGCCAAACAAATAGTGAGCAATGGTACCTCCGTCCCAAACTAGTTATAGTTTTAAAACGCTGACTCGAGTTTCATTTTGTTAATACATTTAATTTTATTAGTAAATCAACCTGCCTAACTTTTAAGCAGACGAGTCTTAAAAAACGATATCATTGGTGAAATTAGAAAACTCTCTCTGCTTAGCGCGCCTTCTGTCGGGGAGAACCTTAATTTCTTTTTTGATTAATATGATAATATTAATTGTAATGTTTAAGTTCCCAAGTAGAAATCTAATCTTGCCTAGGATTAAAAAGATATATAATAATTATAAATTGCAAAAAAAAATTGCAAGCAACTGTCTCTCCTCCTCTAGCGCGATACAATATATATTCGACAGCATCCAGTGGCGGGCGTCGGGGAGGTGGGGGGTCCATACAGTTGCACAGTTCTCTCTCTCTCGTCTCCCGCTAAACCCACGCAGTAAGTGCGGGCGTCGGGGAGATGGGGGGGGGTCCATATCCTAACTCTCTCTTTCTTCTCTTCAGTATAATTTATCTCGCTTTATATTACAAGCAAGCGTGGCTTCGTGGTAGAGCGCGCGGCCGGGCGTCTTCACTGACGTCTCGTATGGATTGGGATATCGCGGGTTCGAGGCCCGGCGCCGACGGGAAAATAATTTCAATTGAAATTAAATACGTTACGCCACCTATGAGGTGTGAGGTGTACTACGGATGAATTTCGAGTCGAAAATTCGCGGGAAATTTGAAATTCAAAAAGTTTATTTATGAAGAATCTTATTATGCGGTTACACCAAATCCAGCCAGCCGTCCAGCCAACAGAGGTCGGAACAATACTTTCGAGCTCTAAAGAGCGCAAAAGTAAAAATATGGCTCCCTTGGAAAAAACGCGACGTATACGTAGACCTCCTCTCGTTTTTGTAAACAGTCAGTGTAACAAATAAGAGAAGAAGAAGAAGGAAAAAAAAGTTACTCCTGAAAAAGGAAAAAGTGAGAAATATCCGAAATATCTCGACAAAACCGAGTGTAAAAAGTCAGGGTTGACCGGCTGGAAAAAATGGTCTCCCCTGAGAAGTCGCCATTCGAAAACGGTGGGCTAGAGGCAAGAAAGGCTCGACATATATTCACTCGCTATCGTTTAGGACGCAGGGACCAAATTGTGACAGTTATAAAGAAACTGACGCTCGTATAGTTTCAAAAAAATCTACTTCTCCGTGTACCCAAGTTTCACTCGTTATACTTTCTTCTTAGTCTTAAGAAAAAGAATACCTACGGAACAAAAAATAAAGTCTACAGTAACCCTTGGGGAAGGAATCAAGCCCCATTCTGCTGGATTTAAAGGTTTCAACTTTTCAAAAATTATGATACAATGTATCACTAGTATAAACTATTTGAAAAGATCCAAGTTTTTTTTTTTTACTTTTTCAATATAGCATTTCAAGGGTTTGTCCTGAAAAATATACAGGGTGTGTCTGATGAATAAATAAACTGGCATAAATTAAAGGGGATATTCTTTGGCCGATTTTGAGTCCAGGGAGCCCACTCTTAAATTTAAATTCCTTATAGGAAAAATAGGAATTTTTTCCGGAATTATAGGATTTTATAGGAGAAAAAATGTGTTTTTATAGGAAAATATAGGACTAAAAATGCTCTAATATAATACAATTTGGGGCTTAAACTATGAAGAAAAATCCCAAAAAATAAAAAATAACAAATTGGATTTTACTTTGAAAACTCAGAAGAACTTAATTAAAATATAACATAATATAATATATAAAAAATCCTAAGCGATCTCCACAATTTCGGTGTCTATTCAAATGTGATCTCGATAAAAAAAAAGCTAAATTTTGATAAATTTGACGCTAAACTATACGAAAACTTCGAATAAGTCAAAAATATAGGATATTATAGGACCTTTCATGAAATTATAGGATAATAAGGGACAGGTTCAAAAATATAGGAATTTATAGGAATTATAGGACCGGTGGGCTCCCTGTGAGTCGAAAAGAAAATGGATTATGTAATTATCTTGGGTCTTTCGCATTTGCGACTACAATTCAAAAGATTACAGGGTGTTTCTGTAAGGATTATGCTCTTAATTTGGGCGATTTTGAGTCAAAAACGTAACTCCTATGGCATTTGGACCTAAGGGGCACCGTTTTCAAATTGTATTTGGAGTATTTTACAGATTAAGTTTAATTAAGAAACTGAAGGACAATTATTTCTCATTTAATTAAGGGGTCATCCCTAAAACAGTGACCCGGACGGCAAAATGAGATAGAAATTACATTTTCGACTCAAAATCGTGCACCCAAACAACATCCCCCTTAATTCACGCCAGATTTTTCAGAAACACCCTGTATATTAAGAAACCCAAGATTATGAATCAAGGTATATTACAGAAATAGAGAATTACATATTTTATATATATATATATATTTATATATATATATATGTCCCCATGAAAATAAAAATAGGCCAGTCTCGCTCGTTCTGGTGGCTGCCTCGGCACTAAATGTTATACTGGGCTGAAGTTAGAGGAGTTTTTGGGTGGGACAGTTATTATCTAACGATAAAAGTCACCCACCGTAAACGTTTAGTTGTCTGAAAGATTAAAAGACTGAACTGACTAGCAAGAAAGAAAGAAAGCAAGCGAGAGAGAATTTTGTCGCAAACGAAACTCATACGAAAAACAAAAGAGAACCGAAATAAAATCGTCCTTTGAAATCAAAAAGATGGCCTAAAGTTCTACCACTATTAGAACTAAAAGCGCGAGGTTGAACTCCTTCGCTAAGCCTAACGACTGAACAGGAAAGTTAAAACCAGTAAAAAAACGTTCAATTGCCGATAAGACAAAGGCGTAAAAATGAAAGGACACTCTTGGCTAAAATAGACGGGTTAAAAGACACTCCATTTCACCAAGAAGCGCTGAGCTAAAGTTTGGGAACGTTTTTCATTCGTGTTCTTAACCTTTCACGAATGGACAGAGAGAGATAGAGAGAGAGAGAGAGAGAGAGAGAGATGAGAGAAAAGACTTTAATTACATTAAAGAAGAAATAGGTAACGAAGAAGAGGGGGGGGGATCAAGCCAGGATGGGGTCGAGGAAAAAAAGAACACCACCCCGTACACTATCTTATACAGGGTGTTTCTGATAAGTCTGCCATAAAATAAAGGACGAGTGGAAAGTGCCTACAAAGATCATGGATGGGGTCTACAACATTTAGTCACGGAGATATGGGTTCCCAAACACTGAATGGACCCCAAAACAGAGGAAATATTTACACATGTGGAGTAAGACATATCAGCCTTCTTCAATCTAAGATCGTTATTGAACCTTTATCTGGGAGAAGTGTCTACTAATAAATGGGTAGAATTGTGAGTACACTGGTAAAATAAGCTAATTACACTTCAAATGTGTAATCAACGCTTGGAAGCCCATATCTCCGCAACTAAATGTTGAAGACCCCATGTTCTCACTCAGTTTGACCCAAAGAACAAGTCGCCATTCAAATTATTTCAGAGACTTATGGGGAAACACCCTGTATATAGTAAAATGTCTTTGGTAAAAAGGCGAACTGAAAGGATGATCGTTGGGTGTTTGGTCAATTTCATCTTGAAAGGGTAACACGTTTTAGAAAACACGCTTCTCGTTTCCCATAACGGTTTAAGGGGGTATACGTGGTAAGATTTCCAGGTGAGAAAACTATAGCGAGAGTGTAAGGTCGTAAAGATGGTATATATAGTCCAGTAAGACTTTCTTCGGTCGAAGGTAGCTGTGAAGAATCATGGTCTTTCCTTCAATGGTAGGCATCATTGCGGCAGGCGGTGTCTCCAAAAGAAGGCAACCAGTCGAGGGGTCCGACATTCCCAAAAAAGCGAACGGTATTTCGTGATTTCTTGTTTGATTTCGTGATTTTTTCTCTGGTTTCGCCAAAGATTTCGTGATTTCTTCTCAGATTGCGCCAAAGATTTCGTGATTTCTTCTCAGATTGCGCCAAAGATTTCGTGATTTCTTCTCAGATTGCGCCAAAGATTTCGTGATTTCTTCTCAGATTGCGCCAAAGATTTCGTGATTTCGTCTCAGATTGCGCCAAAGATTTCGCGATTTCTTCTCCGATTGCGCCAAAGATTTCGTGATTTCTTCTCTGATTTCCCCAAAGATTTCGTGATTTATTCTCTGATTTCGCCAAAGATTTCGTGATTTATTCTCTGATTGCGCCAATATTTCGTGATTTATTCTCTGATTTCGCCAAAGATTTCGTGATTTATTCTCTGATTTCGCCAAAGATTTCGTGATTTATTCTCTGATTGCGCCAAAGATTTCGCGATTTCTTGTTTGATTTCGCGATCTGTTTGATTTCGCCATTTCTTGTTTGATTTCGTGATTTCTTCTCTGATATCGCCAAAGACTTCATGATTTCTTCTCTGATTTCGCCAAATACTTCATGATTTCTTCTCTGATTACGCCAAAGATTTCGTGATTTCGCCAAAATTTCTTCTTCGATTTCGCGATTTCAGCAAAGATTTCGGAGTTTCCTCTTTGATTTCGTAACTTCGTCATTTCTTCAAAGATTTCGGAATTTTGTCATTTCTCCAAAGATTTCGCGATTATACGAAAAGGGTAGGGGATTTCGTGTAAATGTCGAACCCCTCGCAACCAGCAGCATGCGGAGCGCGCTTTATTAGGGCGTTCTCAATTTAGCGTGGGACAACGCAAAAACAAAAGCCGAGCTAAGCCTTTGGCTCGTCTCGCATCCTTCCTATCTCTCCTACAATTTTATTTCGTTTCGGGAAGCTTTTAAGACCATTAAATTTTCGCTTTACGTCCCGATTCCGTTATAGAGCTCTCTACTCTTTTTCCCCTCTTCTTTTTTTTTCTGGTATTTTTTCTTTACTCCCAGTTAGGCTTAGCTTGATAACGTTATATAACGTAAGAAGCGAACGAAGGAAGAAATTTTTATATACGTATACTAAAAACAACGGACGGGACTAATTCAATCTCACTCCTAGTCCGTCTTAGTTATTTAATATCTCTAGTTTCTCTTACGACCAAAAAAAAAAAATAATAAGTGTCATACCAAGTTTTCATTCCAAGGTTCTTGATATTGAGGGTACTAACCCTTTTCATTTGAAAAAAAAATACGTATGTGAATCCAAAGACATTATATAGGGCCACGAAGTGATATCTAGTTTATTAGGGAGAAGGTATAAGCTCGCCACATTCCCAGTTTTATCTCCAATCCAAACGTAGGTCCGGAGTTAATCCCCGCCTCTAAATTACAACCAGCATCTCATTGGTTCTTGAAAACTCACGTCACCGCGATGCGAATGACGAAAATTACGGTTTTTCCGACTGAGGATCGAGGCGAAATAGCCCGGCCTCCTTTTACGTCCCCCCCCCCTTGGATTTTGAAAGGGGGACTGGGACAGTTGGCACGAACACTTAAACCTTCTCTCTAATAAACTAGATATCACTTCTTGATAGGGCTACGACGTTCCCAGTTCACCACCAAATTTTATTCTGTATTGTTCGAAGCCGCCATATCCTTGAAGGAGATAGGGATGGAGTGGTGATCCCCATACCTATAACGTTGCCTCTGTACCCCCACCTACGGAACGGCATCGAAGTCCTCCCAGCATACTCAGTGGCGTTTGGGAAGGGTCGTACAGTATGGAATCGTAAAGGACGTACGTCCCCTTTGTCTTAAAAATAGAAGCTTGTTCCAATTTCATTACAGGTATTGCCATATGATATAAATATAATATCAGCAAAGGCTTAGAGAGGACGAAGAATGAAGCCTCGGGGGACGAAAGTACTCATCCCTTCATATTATTACTTAGATGCCTACTTAGATATGTCAGTAACAAAAGACAAAATATATTAGATATTGAATGATTGATATCATACATTGATGATACGGTGACAAATATCTATAGGTAGGGTTCAAAAGGTCAACTACACCTTGGCCTCTGTATGGTAAACCTTTTTCATGGGAACCGTTGCATTAACACCGTGAAACTTAACCAGGTCTATTTCCTTAAACACCTAGATATTACGAATCACTTCTCGCTGGACCTTAGACGCGCCTAGGAGCTCGTATTGCTACCAACCAATGAAACAACAGAAAATGTCAGAACTATAACAAGTGACGGAAACTAAGTTCTCAAGTCCGGCCCACAAAGACCGCATAGAAATTAAACAAGGGAGATTCATATAAGCTACATGTATCCCTAATAAAACGAAGAAAATATACCATCGCGATAAACTAGAAGTAGATTATCCGTAGATTAAGTAATCGCTCCGGCCGAGTATCATAATTTTCCAATAATAGTTGATTGATATACGGCGGCCACAAACACTGATAAAGTCAAAATTTATCTTTAAGAAATCAGGAAGGAAACGGTAAAAAAAAAAAAAAAATTGATGGCGTAGGCCTAGGTAGGTAGGTTTTGAGAAAAATCGTTATTTGGAAAAGTTGCTTTTCTTTTTTGGCCACGGCAGGATGTCATGGGAATATCGAGGAATATATATATATATATACAGAAATGCTATAGCTAGCTTCTGTGATGAATGTTGTAACGGGGGCATTTTATTCTATAGGGCGCTGAGCTACGCACCACCCAGCCTCTTGTATCTTGGGCGCCTGCCCACCCTGCACGCCCGAAAACTACGGGGAATTAATCGCCTTAGCTGTCAATTTCAGCTAGGGCACTTTTCCAACGTTGCCAACAAAACGTTTTATCTACTCCAGGGGTCATGACCCTCACACACCCTCCTTCGACACCTAAAGCTACTGTGTATATACTTCATTGGGTAGGATTAAGCCAATGCGGATAAAGGTGGCAAGGAGAGACGCAGCTTCGTCTTTGACGCCTTTTCTCTTATTGACTTTATTTGGGTAAACGAAATAAAACTGTCGCTCATAGACATAAGAAATACATTAACAGGTGAATATGCACGCGAAAACATTCTCATTACGTTATAGACCGAAAGTCTTTCAACGTGTAGTGTTGTCAAATCAGAGGGGTAGTAGAGGTTAAGCCGGAAGGAACATTGAATAGGTATGTGTACAACAAAGACGTTAAATATGGCTTCAACGTTACCAGTCCACCATGAAATTGGTCCGTATTTTTTGAAGCCATTGGATCGTTCAACATAACCAGATGTTTCGCCTTAAAAAACACACACAAGGTGACTCTGTCTCACCCCTTGAGTTTTAAAAGAGGTCTGTTCCGGGCTTCAGTCCCATTGGACCGCAATCCCATTGGAAAGAATATAGCCAAAATGTGCGGCTTTCTACCTTCCGTCCCATTGAACCAGACCCCATTGGACCGAATCCAACGGCACAGAAATCCATCCATTGGTCTAGAAACCTAAATATTCGGACGAAGGGGAAGGCGGTCCAATTAATGAGATTTCGGTCTGTTCTGGGGGTCGGTTAAAAACCAATTATCTCTTTCATTTAATATAATATCTATGAGTTTAACGGGCACATTATCGGAGGAGTACAGAAGAGGAGCAGCAGAAGCGGGCTCTCAACGTGCTTTCCATCTTTAAAAAAAAAAAAGAAGAAATCTTTCGAACTAGCCAGGAGGACAACAGGTTCGAGAAAACGATTTGTAGTAAAGAAACGAGTGCACTTTCCGATTCTCAAACTTCTTCTCCGCTTGTCTGCCTTTGAAGGGCAAATACGCTGTCCAATACCAACCCAGAAATAAATGGTTTACCAACACACACACACATACAGAAAGAGAGAGAGAGCGAGAGAACATTGTTCGTTGGGAAACAGCGGACGATTTTCCCAAGAAATTCTTTTCTTTAAAAGACTCTCTAAAACCGGCCGGCCGCATCAGTTTTTAACAAATCTTTCGAGGAAACCATTATCGAAATTTCGGAGAAATACAAGGAGAAAAATGTCTTGTTTAGATTCAATTAGGAATACTAACAATTTTTGATAACATTTTTAAACTTTGCCAAGAAATTTCGCTACAACTGGCTGAACCCAGTCTACACCCTTTTATCTATAGAAGGTTGCAAATTTTCAAAGACAATCACTAAGAAAGAATTTTTCCAATCCGTTATTGCAGATGGAGATAATAGAAGAAGGATGACACTCTGTATTCTCTTACGTAACATGATTCTTCCCAGACTAATGCATCTTTTTGTTTGCGCTTCTGCTCATGAAACATCAGATTAGGATCGCACCGTTGGGTGAATTCTAAAACTATGCTAAATCCAAGGCAATCAACCCACAAACCTTGATTGTCTTGACGTTGGACAAAAATCCACAAGCGCATGCCACTTGGAAAATTGTTCAGCGCTAATAGAGTAATGATGAGGGAACTATTCATCGCGTATGTTATTCGGTTTAGTAACCTTGCTCCAAATGTAAAATGATATTGGGATGAATCATGTTAAAATTACCAGGCCGCTTTATGGTACACTTCTCTTGAAGATAAGTATTATAAAGTTCTGGTTAATACCATCTTTATGGAATAATGTTGATTGTGTCTTTCAACCTATTTAACTAATATTTATTACTATATCCTATAGAAGGGCTTCATGCGAAACTTTTGGGGTTCTATTTGCCGCCATCTTTAAAAATGGCTTCCGGAAAACTAGTAAAAAATGTCGAGACGAGCTAAAGGACAAGGGATGCTTTTACTGCTATAGTAAAAAATAAATTATTTTAAGTATATTTTGTAGTATCACTGTAATACACTACAAGATAATCAATCGAAAAAGCGGGGCGACCCTGGCAAGGCAACTTCCTTCTGGGGGTATTTTCCAAAAAAAAAAACCAAAATAAAAAAAAACTTGAACATATACACAAATATTTCACTTTTACCCCAAAAAGCAAACAATACCCCAGCAAGGAAAAACCTCGCGTAGATTTTTCAATGTTGCTATACAGGGTGTTTCTGATAAGTCTGCCATAAATGAAGTGGGGTGTTCTTTGGGAAATCAAGTCTGAGTCGAAAATGTAACTTATATCTCCATTTCGCCGTCCGGTCCACTGTTTTTACAATTTGAGTTTTGTAGGGATGACCCCTTAATTAAATTAGAAATCATTGTCTAAGAAAGTTTATTAACAAAATTTTAAGGCGGTCATCCGTAAAACACTCCAAATCATAACTGGAAAACAGTGACTCTTGTGGCGAAATGGAGATAGAAGTTACATTTCCGACTCAAAATAATCGTGCAAAGAACAAACGTCCCTTAATTTATGGCAGACTTATCAGTAATAACACCCTGTATACTTAGCCTGAAGGGGTTTTTCCGTCCCAACCCCGCATGCCTTGGTGTGGGGATTCCAGCCGCAAACTAAAATAATGACGCCAAAACAAGAAAAGGGGCCTAGGGTGTATCAGTTAAAAAAAAAAGATGTAAGAGGGATATAGTAGAGAGAGAGTACTTTGTCTTTGTCTTATTATGTTTACAGGGGCTCCCATGGATCAGGAAGAAGGGGGTACGAAATATTCAGATTGGAGTGAAACTTAAAGCCTTAAAAACATGCATGGGGGCCTAAATTGAAAAGTTTTTGGTGAAAAAATAAAAAACTATACACTCTCATTTTTGCTTTTAACAAAAATAAAAATAAAATAAAAAACACATTCAGGGTAAACGTAAACAAGTTTCAACTTTCAGCGAAACGAGAAAACAACCATGGAAGATATAATACCACGTGATGTTTTCATAGTAGGCTTAATCAAAGGTTTCTATACGTAAAAGCCGGAAACCTCATGCCACAAAGAGTTAATATTACCAGAAGTATATATTCCTTCTCTTTGAGAGAAGTGTACTACCACAAAGCGGCCAGGGTAATGGTAAGATGATTCTTCCCAACATCAGGAGCAACAATTATTATAGCAAGGTTACTAAACCGAATCACATACGCGTTAAATAGTTCCCTCATCAATACTCTATTAGCGCTTAAATATTTGTCAAGGCGCATGCGCTTGTAGATTAATTTTTGTCCCACGTCAAGACCATCAAGGTTTGTGGGTTGATTGCTGAGGATTTAGTACTTCCAAACAATTATAGAATTCACCCTGGCACCTTGGCACGGTGCTATGCCCAAATGAAGTTTGATGAGATGAGAGGGAGAGCAAACACAAAGGTGTATGTCATGAGCCAGTGAAGAATCAGGTTACATAACTAAAGTATTAAGAGGATATAGAGTGTCATCCTTCTTCTATTATCCCCTTCTGATATTACTTAGTTGCCATATAAGATATCTCCAAGACGAAAGCCATATATAAAGTCCATCGCGATACAGATTTCTAACCGCATTTTCAAAAGCGCGGCTTCCCTCCTAACTAGCGCGGTCGTCATATACAAGAAACGCTAAATCTATTTACCGAGAGTCTGCGATACCACTAGATACAGGGTGGTACAGATTAGAAGTACACGTACAACTATTTTAACTTCTTGTACTAAAACAAAGGAGTCGAAAAGGAGCCGGACCGCAAGCGCGTTTTAGACCGGTAACCCTACATCTTTAACTCCAACAACGGGAGAGGGTAAACTTGGTAATCCTTTTCAGAAATCTCCATACTTATAACTCAGCCTCTGTACCACCATCTACGGAACGGCAAGTTAGTCCTCCCAGCATTCTCGATGGACGTTTTGGTAGGGTCTCATGGTACGAAAACATCTACAATGTCCCACAACAAGTCTCGTTTTATAATCCTCCCTGGCACAACTGGTGAATTCAGATGCGTCCAGGGCCGGATTAAGCAATTTTGCACCCGGGGACCGAGATAGTAAGCGCCCCCTTAAGTCGAGAAAAATGGAACAGCAAATGTTGCTGAGGGGGAATAGTTTAACTCAAGCAAGCATGCGACCGTGGGCCAGTGCCCCCTCGCCCCCTTAATCTAACCCTGGATGCGTCATAGTTATTTCTACCTTTAAACAGCGTTATACTTTGTGCATACACCTATCATACCGACTACGTTGTCAGTACAGCAAATCTTTCACTCCAAAAAATAAGTGTTAGTCTAATCCGTACCACCCTGTGCCTGTACATATATAAAAATAGGTCAGATTGTGTGGTGCCACGGTAAACAAACCAAAAAAAAAATATAAACATCTCAGGAAATATCACTTAATACAATCTTGGATAAACAAGAGCCAAAACAGACCGACGACATAACAGTACCAAATCATCCATAGCTGGACTAAATAATGCTTGAAAATATGTCATTGTTTTCTATCCAACGGTTCTTTGATTGGGTCATACCTCAAAAGAGGAGAGGGGAGGGGTATAAAATAAGCAAGATTTGAAGTTCCAATTTCTAAGAAGGAGGTACTTTATCACAGAAAAATAATGAAGTAAAAGATATCGTTGGACAACGAACGGGAAACGATTACATTTCCTATTTCTTACGAGCGATACGAGGGGCTAATCGCTCTCAGAGTTTCTGTACACCGATTACTGATTATGAGTAATCATTTAAGCACCGTCAAAGGCAAGAAACTTAAAGATTACAGGTAACAGTCAAAGGTACAGTCGTGTGCACCGACTACGTTAAGTGAGTGACCCCTCGAAGCCAAATACAATTCTATACACAAACCAGGGTGGGTTGGGGGCGGAGGTGGACAAGGAGTATGAAGTACTAAATGAATGAATGAAAGATGCTCTTTGGGAGTTAGTTCAAGGAAGCGGAAATAGTAGACTGACTGTTCCACCACCAAAACTTTTCTCCCGCCTTTTCTTCGCTCTTTTAACTTTCGATTCGCTCGCCCCGACTGTTTAGCCAAATGCTTCAATGAATACCAAACTAAAGTGGGTGGATTGACGTGACACCTTCCATCCCATTTAATCCATTTCCCCCTACATCCCCGCATTACTTCAAGTAATTCGAACACGATAAAGATACTACCAGAGGGCTAGGACACTTAATAATTTTTCAATATATATAATCATAAGTTTATAAGCTATGTTCCATAAGTGTGTCACTCGTTAATGAGAGCTTGTCATGAAGTGACGTAGGTGAAACGTCATAGATTCTCGTAAAGCGACGCCTGGTGAGGCGCTATCAAAGGCTTAGTACAGACTAAAGAGGAGGATGGACTGCAAAACCGAGTGTAGTCAATTCTCGCGTCGTTCTTGAACTAGCTCTCATTAAGCCTCTAACATTACGAAGTATGGGTAGTGACATACTTATGGAACATATCTTATAAACTTATGATATAATAAAACAGCCTGGGTTACCATGATGAAACATTCAGATTCAAATTCCCTCACTTTTACAGGTTTTCCCTAACATCACCCGTAGCTGAATAACTGAACCACCACTGATATTTCAGCAAGTTCAATCAAATTCCCTGACTTAGTTCAAATTCTTAAAAATCCCCAATTTTCCCTGACCTTTCTGGTACTTCTTTTAGATTCCGACTTTTCTCTAACCTTTCTGGGACTTTTTAAATTCCTCGACCTTTCTGGCACCTTTTCTATTTTCCCGGACTTTCCCTGACCTTTCTGGCACCATTTCTATTTTCCCCGACTTTCCCTGACCTTTCTGGCACCATTTCTATTTTCCCGACTTTCCCTGACCTTTCTGGCACCTTTTCTATTTTCCCCAACTTTCCCTGACCTTTCTGGGACTTTTTAAATTCCCTCACCTTTCTGGCACCTTTTCTATTTTCCCCAACTTTCCCTGACCTTTCTGGGACTTTTTAAATTCCCTCACCTTTCTGGCACCTTTTCTATTTTCCCCGATTTTCTGGCACCTTTTCTATTTTCCCCGACTTTCCCTGACGTCACCTTTCTGGCACCTTTTCTATTTTCCCCGATTTTCCCTGACCTTTCTGGGACTTTTTAAATTCCCTGATCTAATTCTGGCACCATTTCTATTTCCCCCGACTTTCCCTGACCTTTCTGACACCTTTTCTATTTTCCCCGACTTTCCCTGACATTTCTGGGACTTTTTAAATTCCCTGACCTTTCTGGCACCTTTTCTATTTTCCCCGACGTTCCCTGACCTTTCTGGCACCTTTTCTATTTTCCCCGACTTTCCCTGACCTTTCTGGCACCTTTTCTAATTTCCCACGTTTTCCCTGACCTGACCTGTGGCATCCCTGTTAAAGACTGTGTAAAACTGTTACCTGAATATACGGTGTTCATATTCGGTAACATATTTGTTTACTATACGAATTAATTACTAAAAAAGTGTATGAAAAACTAAGAAAATAAGTCGATGGCAAATGTCCGATCCCGGGGAAGATATTCACCACCAACGTACAAAGAAGACGCAAAAAAATAAAAAAGCACGCTCGTATATAGAAGGCACGCGTTCAACGAGACGTGAACTACATAACCCCCGCTTATATCCTTAACCCTTTGACGGTAAAAGTAGCCTATCTTTCAAGCCTTTACCTTTTAAAACATACGACTATTTATCATTAAAACGATATTGGTAAGTACTTACGGTGGCGTCTATGGTGGGTTGTGGAGCGACGAGCATCGAGCGTGCTTGATTTAGTAAATCTCGATGTCATTTAGCGTCCAAATGAGATAAAAGTCAGTCCAAGAAGAAGACCTTGCAGTGAGGAGCTAGTGAATGACCAACAACATTCCCCCGCTTCTACTTGCGGGGGCGAGGGGGAGGGGAAATAAGTATCCGCTTCAACTCTTTCTCCATTTCTTCGACGCCATCATTCCATAGTCGACATCCGTTTAACCCTAAAAACAAACAAATAAATAAATAAGATAAAAGGACTTATCTACTTCCAAGGACCCTATACTTTCCCCCCATTGATTCAATTCGATTACCTAATACGATTAATGCGACCAAAAGTAAATAAATAACAATTTAAAACCCATAAGTGAAATTGACAAATTCGTTAAGTATTTACAAGAACCCATAAATCGAAATTAAACCTTACGTAATTCAAAAAATATTTGCTAAGCCTAAATTGACATTCAATGTAATGTAAAAAAACTATACAAAAATAAGTAGAAGGGAAAAAAATGACAATTCAATATCTAAGACGCGGACAGCGGTGAAGGGTGGATTATTTTGAAAGCATATCGACTAGGGAGAGAAAAATGAAAACCAAAATCACAGTTAGTCAGTGACACCTTGCAGCGGGAAGAAAGCCAATGACAGAATGCAGTAGGCTCTGCAAGAAAGCTCAGGTAAGACCCGAGCATCTTTTCCTAACTTAGCTGAATCTCTCCGAGATTATTGGCAAAGATATCCTTGAATGCCTTGATGACAAAATGATGGCGCAAAGAGAAAGGAAGAAAAAAGAAAGTACAATGTTGTCTTTCTCTCTTTATTATTCGGCTCCGGTACCAAAGGATGGTTAGCTTAGTCAATGCCTTTATTTCAGTGTCAAGTAACCCGGGTTAGGGTTATATTCCATGCCACCATTTCCAAAGCCCCGAATTCATTGTTTGCTTAAAGTCGACAAGCTCCGAGTCGAGTCGAAATTGGCCATTGCATCCCATCTCATCCTATCCTTTCCTATCGCTTGACGACAAACGAAAATAGTTCAGACAAAAGCCTCCACCGATAATGTCTATCTATTCCTTGTCGCCCTAAATACAGCCAATATAAGATCAATGACGTAACACCGTTGGAAAGATATCATTGGATATTAACTTCCTAGGAGCAGAAGAAGAACCGCCGTGGTGGTGTCACAACTTCGCAAGAGCACTTTGCAACCAACAAGGACTCGGTCGAATTCCATCAATATTTTATTCTAATAGACCCTTTCAACCGGAGGGGGGAGGGGGTATTATCGTCTGCTTGATTAGGGTTAACAAGGAACAAACGGCACGTGGACGCAAAAAGTTCGATTTCACCAAATTTAGCCCGTATTTTTTGAAGCCATATCTTAAATTTAAGTCTTTGTTGTCCACAAACCCATCAATGCCCCATCTTAGAGAAAACAACGTGGTCAAATGCCAGACTAGATCTTACCCCCCACTTTTGAAAAAAAAAGGGGTCTATTTGAACGACGGAATTCAATCAAGTCAATATTTTTGCAAACTGCTCCTCGGATTTCGTTTCATTCATTCATTGGGTTTATTTGAAGAGAGAGGTGTCCGGCCAGGATATGATGGCGTGTCTATGTGTACTTTAGCAGCGTGCACCAGAGCTTTATGTTCCCCTTTTTCTATTTGCTTTAATATTAAGAAGGGAAACTTGAACTGTTGGGAAGCGAAACAGGCGGCGACGCGCAAGCGGGGCCTTTATGGATGTGTGCAGGAGGGTTGGCGTATGACTGCGGCACCATTCTCGTACGACGCACGCACCTGAAACTCGAGGAAGGAAGCCAGGTCGTTTGCCCACTTATAAAACCTTGTCGTCGAAATTATTTGCAGCCCAAAAATAATATAGCGCAGATATGAGATCATATACAACCCCGAGGGGCCGCCTCCATCAGAGAAAGAGTGCTTATACCCGAAGTTTATAATACTTCTATTCGAGAGACGTGCACCACCACAAAGCGGGTTAATTGTAATATAATTCTTCCCAACATCATTACACATACGCAGTAAATACTTCCCTCATTAAAGCTTAACTATTTGCCAAATTGCACTTGTGCATGGATTTTTGTCCCACGTCAAGAAAATCAAGGTTTGTGGGTTTATTGCTAGGGATTTAGCACCACCAAACAGTTATGCGATGCCCATCGGACGTTTGATGAGCGGGAGAGCAAACAAAAAGGCGCATGAGCCTGGAGAGTATCATGTTACATAACTAAAGAAATAATAAGAGGATTCAGAGTGTCATCCTTCTTCTATTATCCATTTCTGCTTATACTTATTATTATTGGTTTGCGCGGGACCTGTCCCTTCTTATAAGAGATCGGAAACCGAATCTCCGCTCTCGAAATCTCACTCTCAGCCAACAACGAGTGCAGTCTATATTGCGTCAAACCACTCATACCCTTAGTGCATGGTGTCCATCGAGGATATCAAAAGTATATAAAAATAAAAATGTTATACATAGTTTTCAGACTAAGATTATTGATACCATTTACACCAGGTTGCCAGGCTACTACTTGCCAAGCAAAGTACGGTACCAAGTAGCGTCGCCTTATGGTGTAAATGGTATCAATCCTCCTTGCCTGAAAACTATGTAAATACTTGTAAAGTTAATTTGAGAAATAGATCATCGTCCCTAATTTCATTGTAATTATTTTCTAATATGAATCATTGTGCCGCTATATCTCCCACACTATCCGCCTCAGGTATTACATATATATACATATTTGTTATATCTATGAATATGAGAGATTATATACGGTACACTCCTTCGGTTATAGACTAGCACTTGAATCGAGAAAGAATAAAATGTTATTGGAATGAAACCTAGCTAGCTCAGTCAAACAGAAAAATAATATTATTGAATGAACGAACAGCTATAGCTAACTTACAATCATAAAAGAGATTTCCGTAAATACACTATTTGTTATACTTTTTTTTTTAATTTAGAGTGCTTATATTAAATATAATATAATACAGGGTGTTTCAAAAAGGAGCTTGTTTAACCGAAGTACAGTCATGGGAAATCAATTTGAGTCAAAAATGTAACTTCTACAACATTTAGTCTTGATGTTCATCCTAAACAAAGGTTCGGATATAATTTTTATATTGAAAATCCCTGACTTTTCACGCAGCTTATCCCTGACCAAATTTTGCCAATATCCCTGACCAAATTTTGTCAATATCTCTGACCAAATTTTGTCAATATCCCTGACCATTTTAAGGTGTCCACTTCATCATATCTGGCTTATATTTAGCATGGCTAGAAGAAAAACAAAATCTCTGACCTATCAATGAGGTTTTGGGACAAAACAAATCCCTAACTTATCCAGGTTCCGTACGAACCATGTAAACAAGCCCTATGGTTGGAGTCTTTTAGGGATGACCACCTAATTTAATTTAGCATCGTCTCTCAGTTTCCTAAATAATTTAAGGGGCCATCCGTAAAACAAATCAATCATAAAACTTCTTTGGGTTCAAAATGTCACAAAATTGATTTCCCATGGACTCTCCTATGGACTTCGGTCCAATCCATTGTTTTGGGAACAACAACACCCTGTATATTATATGATCTAATAATCTTTGTCCCCAATCCAGGAGGTAAAAAGGGGGAGGAGGAACCCGGTATTTCTGAATTTGAGAAAAACGTCGAAAACGGGTGTTGTTTTGACATTTGCCGATTTTCAAACAAAAATAATCTGGGGGAAAAACTCCTCAAAACGAATTTTCTTCAAATCCAAAAAAAAAGAGAAAGAACACTAGAAAGTCAGTCGGATCAAGTGCGTAATATTTCTATTAGCTCCCGTCAAAATATATAAAACCCCTTTCGCCTATTGCTCCCCCCATTGATTTTTGGTCCAATAGGCACAGAACGTTAGCAGTCGACTTTATTTTCCAGCTTATTTTTCAGTTTTCACAACAGAACGTTATCCCAATATATATATATATATATATTTGTTGGATGTAAGTCAAATATTTTTGCGGGGTTTTATATTTTTCTCTTTTTTAAAGGGCAAGTCTCATTTACAATGCACTTTTTAAACTGAGATTTAAAGAGGTAGGGGGTATTTTTCTCTTTAAAATAAGATTAGATTCGTTTAAATTAGTTACATGGTACCAGAAGTGAGATGAGACTAGAAGTGAAGGGCTCTAGTATTGGTAATATAGATCCTGGCACTAGTGAACAAATTTGATGATTTTATGCCGCTTCAATCGCGCCTATACTCAAGAGAGAAAAAAATTGGTTGAGTTCCAAAATGAATTTCTTACCCCCTTCCCCTCAACCTAAAGCCGTGGAACACGGACGCGGGTGCTTGAATCTAGCTCGGCTGTCTACCATCGCGAGCGTCTCACGTTTTGGAGGGGAAATTCTGAAACCTCCACCAGAGGGCCAACAGTTGGTGTGTTATCAAGAATATTCACTTTCGCCGAGTGAAGAATTTGCTAATCTCAGTACTTCTGGTCTCATCTCACTTCTGATGGTACTAAGTAATGGGCATGCTCAATGGCTGGTGTGTTTAAAATTTTACGACTTAAATGAGACTAGTCCTTTAAGAATAATATAAAAAGTCAACTTATTTGGTCGAGAATAAGACGGAATTTTCTTGTTTTGCGCATCCTATTTTGAATAAACGTCGAGTCTTGTAGTTTATTTAACAAATACTAACGGATGGACGCTCGCTTTTCACAAGGATCTCCATTCCGAGTTTGTGTAACTTTCTTTTTATAGTTGGACCGAAAAAAAGATATATATATGAGAACAGCCTCGTCAACACACTCAACACAGAGCAGAGAGAGCAAGCTGCTGACTTCTAAGTCCCTACCCCGGAGTACGAAGATCATGATACAGAAAAGTTTCTAGTCTACTATCGCTTTTTCGTTTGTAAAGTTCCAACCCCTTATTGTTGTTGTTATTTTGTTTGGAAGAAAGCTTAAGTAGAAAACCCGCAAAAAAAAACGAATTCAAACATAAAGAAAATGAAGTCTAACTTGGACATTACCTCAATAATGACATTATGATGTCTTGTTTTTTTTAAATGGGTGGTAGGACCCATGTACAGTGATTTTGAGTTGAAAATGTAGCCTTCTATGACATTTTGCCCTAAGGGTCACCGTTTACAAGTTATGATTAGAGTGTTTTAGGGATGACCCCTAAGTTAAATTAGGTTTGCCTTTCAATTTATTACTTAAACTTAAGGGGTCATCCGTAAAACAACACTTCAATCACACCTTACAAACGGCGTCCATAGAGCAAAATGTCACAAAACATTTTCGACACAAAATCCTTTACACCACCCTTTTTAGAACCCCTTGTTTGTAGTAGAACCCAACCTTGGATGTGAAAGGTCAAAATTGCTTTCAAAATACCCGGCGATAACTCAGGATGAAAAACTGACCACCAGTTTCAAATATTTGTGACTTGTCAATTGAATAGATTTTAAAGTCAACCTTGGATAAAAGCAATTTCCTAATTAATTTCTTAAGCCTTTACCAATAAATTTCGGTGTAAGCTCCAAACCGTTTCTATCCCCGGGCCTTTGTATAAAAAAGGAAAACATAGCTGTGGATAATTGTAGTGGCGAAGTCTTTATTTATGGCTTTACTAATGGTGCAGGGTTGTTTATGTTATAAGGAATGTATACAGCTAATAAGAACCATTGTGTACCCAGTCATTTTCACTCAAAGTATCTAGGCGGGAATTGTGGGAAGACCTAAAGCCTATCATTATGTTTGACGGATTTTAAATCGTGAATAATCTACCATTATGCCTGTTCAATCTTACGCGCTCGCACCCGACCTCGCGTTGCTAAAGAGTGGCCATATTGGGTGGTCTCAGCTTCATTCCTGCTTTAAACCCACCAATATGGCTGCGTAAATTATGCTCCTCCTCCAACTGAAAGCTCTCTATACCAACCAACAAAGTTGCAGTTAGAAAGACTTAAGAATTAAGAGACGTGACGCAAAAATAGTAAGTTCTCGAGTCCGGCCCACAAACCCCGCGTAGTAATTAACATGGAAGATATTTGGCGCACAATGATTCCCATTAGTTGTGTGTATTCCAGAAATAGGGGAGTATACAGAAAGCGTAGGTTGCATTTTTGTTTTTGTAAAAACCAACAAACTCCAATTGTACATAGGGAAAGGGACACAAAGCTCACTCCTTAATTCGACCGTTAAACTTAATTGGGGAGTTTTAGAAGCTGGAATGATACTCCAAAAAGAGAAAGCGAGGATGGAGATGATGGTGAAAAATTCCACTCTCTCTGTGTGTGTGTCTCTATCTCTCTCTAAATTCTATTTCTACGCGAGAGAGGAAGAGAGTTCTACTGTTTCGAATCTCCTAATTGCTCCGGGTTAGCTTTTCCAACCCTATTTCTCTTCTTTCATTCTTTCTCCCTTTGTACATTCGTTCGTACGTCTCTCTTTGGTGATGGGAGAGGCTTAAAGGAAAGTAATTACATCAAAGGAATTGAAACCAGCCTTGCAACATTTTTAGTTTTAGGGGTTTTTTATTTTTATTTTTAGAAAAACAGCGTTTTCAATCATGTAATTTCAGTCATTCTTTCGAACATCATTACTAGAAATATGCGTCGGTAATTTACCGTCTGTAACTTAAAGGTAATTTACCAAATATCGCTGTTAATAACCCTTTTATATCATATCGTAATTTTGCAATGGTAATTTACCAAACAGATATCAAATTTTGGCGCTTAGAGTCAAAACCGTTTGAGACTATAAAAAAATAAACTCATCGTGGTCCAGTTTTCTGTCAAAATTTTTCATTAATTCGGGCTGTTTGAAGCACCACATGAACTAGGTATAAAGTGTTCATAATTCAACGTGGTTTAATAGACAATATACACGTGAAAAAAAATAAATTACCATAAATTACAGACAGAGAGAACGGCAAATCTTTCCCAAAATTATAGTATCGGTAAATTACCATTTTCAAAAATTACTCTAAAACGTTGGCTTAGGCTTAAAAAATTAAAGTAGTCTATTGGGAGAAAATAAAATTGAGAAAGAGAGAGAGATAGCCCACAATTCCAAGTTGAGAAATCTCTTATTATTCCTTTGATATATTATCTTTCGTCTATGTATCCGTTTGTTTTCTCGTGCCGAGCATCTTTAGCGCGTGCCTTTCATTGGCTGAAAGCGTCATTTTTCAAGAAGGAAACCGATGATTTTTCAACTGCTCCCACCCAAATAAAACTGCTAGGATCGGCTAAAAATACTATGGCAGCAACGAACCCAACCACGCTCGCTCGCTTATATCTGTTCCATCTTTCTAATAGCCTTACACTAACCCCACCCCTTTCATCCCTGCAGAGCTATTCCTTTTCTTTCATTGATTTATAAGTCCCGGTATAACATAAGTCAACCGGAAGTCAGAAGACTTCCCTTACGAAGAGGAAACGAAATAGATATAAAAGACAAGAAAATGGCTAGCGGGATTATTCCATCGCGATTAGACTTATACTTAAATTTACAAGAATAAAATATTAACTTACATACATACACTTTTAAAAATTGATGTAGAAATGTTCCGAGTACTTTTTTAAATTTTTTTATCAAGTTTCGAAATACCCTATAGTTAGATAGAGATAAAGAGAGAGAGCAAAAGTTCATTGATAAAAACAATAAGTATACTTCTATCACATATGGATATGTATAAATACTACGAAAATAAAAGGATGATACTCTGTATCCTCTTATTACTTTAGTTATGTAACTTGATTCTACCCAGGCTCATGCACCTTTATCCGTGCTCTCCTAGTCTCCTACTCATCAAACTTCAGATGGGCATCGCACCGTGCAGGGTGCAGTGGCGTCGCTAGGCCTTTTTTGGGGGGGCTATAGCCCCCCCCCCAAATTCCATACTTAGCCCCCCCCCCAAAATAATCCGTAAACCCTACCAAAAAATTGCTGTTAGCAACCTAATATTCTGTAGCAATATATAAAAAAAATTATAATGATATATTCGTTAACTTTCATCTCTGCAGAGATGAATTTCAATATCAAGCAATACAATTTTGAAGAAAAGAACAGATGGAGACAAGTAAAATATTTTATGTTCTTTCAAAGGGAGTCCCAATAGTGTGGGCTAAAAGCTTACCAAAACTAAAAATAAACTTAAGACGAGTGAAAATCCTTCATAATCGGTTCCGTAGTCTTTATCAATAAAAGGTTGTATATCTTTAAAATACGAATAATTTCAAGTTGACACAAATTTACGGATAGTTTTAAAGGTCTACACATTTTCTAATGAACCCATTATGCTATTTTTTTTTATTAATTTCTTAGTTTGCCAAGATTTAGCCCCCCCCCCAAATTTCAAACCCTAGCGACGCTACTGGCAGGGTGAATTTTATAACTGTTTGACCATACTAAATACCCTTCAAACAACCCACAAACCTTGTCTTGACGTGGGACAAAAATCCACAAGCGCACCTGGCAAATGGTTAATGATGAGGGAACTATTTATCGCGTATGTGATTCGGCTTAGTAACCAGATGTTGGGGAGAATCATGTTAAAATTACCCCGCTTTGTGGTGGTACACTTCTCTCGAATAGAAGTATTACATACTTCTGATAATACGTAGTATTTATACATATTCATGGTTCACAGTTCCCATCCTTTGTTGTTGACGCCATGTTGTAAAGTGAGTAGCAAAACGACACTCCTTCCAAACCTCTACACAAACCAACCAATCACAAAAGTATACTTTCTGTTTATTATCTATGAGCATTTGTTAAGGAAGAGTCTGCAGTGTGTTTATTTATCACTTCGTTTATTTCAATTTAAATTTCGAGAGAGATTACTATAAAAGGAGAAAAGGGGAGAACTTCTGAAAAGAGACAAACTTAACCCATTGTCGATAATTAAATTTAAAAAGCTGACAGGATAGATGCAAGCGGAGAAAGAGAACGAGAGAGAGAGAGAGAGAGAGAGAGAGAGAGAGAGAGAGAGAGAGATAGAGAGAGATGCCTTTGGGGGGAAGGTTTCGGGGGGAGGGGGGAAAGGCCAGGCGGAGATTGAGGGTTATAAAATCCAGGACACGTCTAAGAACTTAATTAAAAGAGAAAAATCTTAAAGTAACCTCTAACCCCTTCTCTCCTTATTCCTTTTTTCACCCCCCTACACTCTTGATAAACAAAAAAATAAAAGCGAAACACGGATGAGGAACTTGGATAGAAGAGGGAGAGAGAAAAAGGATGGATACATGAAAAGGGATGGAGAGGAATTGTATACAAGTAGCTAGCTAGCTAGCTTGTTCCTAGGAGATGATAAAAACTCAGGGAAGCTAACCCCCTTAGCGGACAAAACTGGTTCAAAGTAAAGGATAAAAACTATATAGGATGGAGTGACAGAGGATTGGAAATACTTCCCAAAAGGTCGTCAGGGATTTAACTTTAAAGGCCTATAGAAACTGGGGCGGCATCTGGTGGTAAACTCCCATTTCATTTTATTTACTCTCATTCGGATGTTAATCCCCTTTTCAAATATTCAAAGAAGCTTGGTTACAAATATACCCAAAGGATTTCCTAGTATCTTGTATAAAATCACCAGTGTTATGTCTAAAAAGTAGACTGCTGAACGAGGGGTTAAAGGTCATTTTCTCTAATAAGCCTAATTACTCGAGCCCAAATTCTTGTAACACGAAGTGTACAGTACCGTTGGAAAGGGGAGACGTGGGGCTATGACTTATTCAAATCTTCTTAAAAACATAAACCGGGTTCTAATGTCTAAATTAAAACCAAATAATGCGAAAAGCACAGGGACATAACAAAGCGAGCGACAGAAAAACACATAACGGGTACTTACATTTTAACGACGATCGAATCCAAAGATGGTGAAAAATGTCACACACAAAAACGCGCACATACACGATACTAAACTATCACGCGAAAAGTTCACGAACCTAAACTTGCTTTTAAAAACTAACCCGCGACGCGACTTAAAGTGTCTATTTTAATAACAGTTTGGGAAACAGATTGACGCATTTTGACGTTGAATAGAAAGTTCACGATAGATTGTTTGTAGGTTTCCCACCACACTAGGGGTTGGCCCGTAATAAACTTGATCGGTCTCTATTTACTCCAATTAAAATGTTTCAAGGTGACATGATCACGTGACTTCCAGATGCGCACGTTATAGGGAAAGGGACTATGGGACGCTGTGCTTTGACCTGAAAGTTTGTTAATGCGCTCGCAACATTTTGGTACTGCTCGCAAGTTACTATTGGCCTTGCGCATTAGGGTCAGGGACTATGGGACGCAGCGCTCTGACCTGACATCTGGGAAAGGGACTATGGGTCGCGGCGCTCTGACCTTAAAGTTTGCTTATTCGCGTGCTAACTTATATGTACTCACCCACTGCTTCTGGCATCCCGATGAACTCGTGTATAACCGTAATTTGCGTCAAGTTCAAATGTAACCGCACCACAAAAGTCGAAGTTCACGCAAAGTTTAAGAAACCCGATAAAAAAATACCGCGAAAAACAAACGCGTTCGGGAACCATAGTGAGGTCATTTTAGATGTTTAGAACAGTACGGTTTGGTTCCCGCGACCTTCCGTGAAGCTCGGTCGTGCACTAGACCGCCCAATCTTGATCCCTCGCTGATAGCCAAGCGTGATCCTTCCAAGAAATGTCCATCGTGACGTCATTCAGTCAAAAACAAGACCTGAAATTGAAATAAATTCCTTGATTTTAGCTAAACATCAGAATAATAATTACATTAAACTAGTAGTAAATACGCAAATAGCGAATACGTATCTAGTTCCAAATCAAAGTTACGATGTCCCTAAGTAAAACAACAATGAAGAAAATTAAGGAAAGTGATTGCTTAATTACTCAAACCCTGATTGTTGTCAGGGAGCCCACTCTTAAATTTAAATTCCTTATAGGAAAAATAGGAATTTTTTTCCGGAATTATAGGATTTTATAGGAGGAAAATGTGTTTTTATAGGAAAATATAGGACTAAAAATTCTCTAATATAATACAATTTTGGGCTTAAACTATGTAGAAAAATCCCAAAAAATAAAAAATAACAAATTGGATTTTACTTAATTAAAATATAACATAATATAATATATAAAAAATCCTAAGCGAGCTCCACAATTTCGGTGTCTATTCAAATGTGATCTCGATAAAAAAAAAGCTAAATTTTGATAAATTTGATGCTATAAACTATACGAAAACTTCGACTAAGTCAAAAATATAGGATATTATAGGACCATTCATGAAATTATAGGATAATAAAGGACAGGTTCAAAAATGTAGGAATTTATAGGAATTATAGTACCGGGGGGCTCCCTGTAATGTAAATCTAAAAAAAGTGCTTGTAAATCTAAAAAAAAGTGCTTGTAAATCTAAAAAAAAGTGCTTGTAAATCTAAAAAAAAGTGCTTGTAAATCTAAAAAAAAGTGCTTGTAAATCTAAAAAAAAGTGCTTGTAAATCTAAAAAAAAGTGCTTGTAAATCTAAAAAAAAGTGCTTGTAAATCTAAAAAAAAGTGCTTGTAAATCTAAAAAAAGTGCTTGTAAATCTAAAAAAAGTGCTGTAAATCTAAAAAAAGTGCTTGTAAATCTAAAAAAAGTGCTTGTAAATCTAAAAAAAGTGCTTGTAAATCTAAAAAAAGTGCTTGTAAATCTAAAAAAAAGTGCTTGTAAATCTAAAAAAAGTGCTTGTAAATCTAAAAAAAAGTGCTTGTAAATCTAAAAAAAAGTGCTTGTAAATCTAAAAAAAAGTGCTTGTAAATCTAAAAAAAAGTGCTTGTAAATCTAAAAAAAAGTGCTTGTAAATCTAAAAAAAGTGCTTGTAAATCTAAAAAAAAGTGCTTGTAAATCTAAAAAAAAGTGCTTGTAAATCTAAAAAAAAGTGCTTGTAAATCTAAAAAAAAGTGCTTGTAAATCCAAAAAAAAGTGCTTGTAAATCTAAAAAAAGTGCTTGTAAATCTAAAAAAAGTGCTTGTAAATCTAAAAAAAAGTGCTTGTAAATCTAAACAAAAGTGCTTGTAAATCTAAAAAAGTGCTTGTAAATCCAAAAAAAGTGCTTGTAAATCTAAAAAAAAGTGCTTGTAAATCTAAAAAAGTGCTTGTAAATCTAAAAAAAGTGCTTGTAAATCTAAAAAAAGTGCTTGTAATTTTGTAACCCGGAATATTTCGTATCAATAGAAAGACAAGAAATGGGGCAATGACATACCCGAATTATTTCCCTGTATCTTTTATAGAACCATGGTTCTAACAATTAAAAAAATTGAGTTGAGATTGTAAAGATAGAAGGGGAAGACTCAATCCAGGCTGAAAAGGGGCCAGGTTTACAGGTTTACAGGTTTAATTGTTCGCCGTACAATGGTACGCCCTTTTGAAACAGGGCGGCTCCCTACAATTGGGGGAGCGCAGCAGAAGTTAATAAGTCCAACAAAATGCGCAAATGTTTGTGGTGGCAGCGGGGGACGGAAGTCTTGAGACCTATCGGTCCAGATAATGTGGTATGGACGAGTCAGGGTGGGCGCGTCGCCAGGCTTCATTTTTGGTCCACCAGGTCGTGAGGATGGCCCGAACGGCCATGTTAATGCTACGAGCGCCTGTAAAAATGTTTACCCCTCAGCACATCCACGTTCACCGAAAAGACACCCATCTGGAGCATTATTATTATTATAATACAGTCACACAGTTTATCACATGGGAGATTGGAGGGAGATGGAAAACATTCTTTAGGACAAGCATAGTATTTAACATACTATCATTTTTTTTTTTCCATTTCATTCCGAGTTGGAGCAGTCGCTTCCGAAATTAGCGAGTAATCCGAGCGTACGGACTGCAGTTTATCTCGCCTCAGAAAACTGAAAACCACTGACTGAATAACCAAAAAATAAGAAAATTCTTTTCCACTGTAAGAATGCTTTCCGCCTCTATAGCTAGCATCTTTTAGTTACAGATATCAGATATCAATGTTAGCCTTATATTCGCTGCAAAATACGACTGAACTATTGTAAGCCAAAGTTTCTTTGGCAAGGATCTGTTTACGAAATGAACCGAAATAATTCGCAAAAATTAGAAGAAGAAAAAAAACCACCTCAAATGAATTAGCGAATCTATCTATGAAAATATTCATTATGCTGATGAATATTTAGTTAAAAATTCCATTATAAAATTCAATAGAAGAACTTAAGGGTAAAACCAGGAAAAAATACAACTAATAGAAATAACAGTGCCCCCATATATATATATCACATGTTAATCTATACACGGATAATGTGGGCTAGACTTAAGAACCTACTTTAGAGGTGACACCTCATAATTCTGATGCCATTCTACCTGTGATTTCATTGGTTGGTATAGCAACACCAGTTCCGATGAGTGCGCTAGATTCAACACGCAGCTAGCGAGGTAAATTATTCGCGAGGTAAAATTTGTCATACATACCATAGCTCTTCCCACAAAATCCGCCTACACAATGATTCGGATTGTTTAACATTAACTGTATATTCTACTGGTTTTACACTTAAAACTCCTAACGATATAGCTACATATTCATGAAATTATTGAATAAACTATTAAATATAGCTTATGAACCTCTTGAACTAGAAATAAATTTACGAAGCCAAAAAAAAAAGACAACAGGCAAATTCTAATAACTCTACACGGATCCCTTTTGGGGAAATACAAGTTTTAAAAACCCAAAAAGAAGAGACTCGATAGAGGCTTAATTTAAGAACAGAAATGTCACCTTCAACGTCCCCCAAAGTTACCATAATGTACGCTTTCTTTCGTCTAAGGCAATAATTTCTCAATTCTTATCTTAGCCATATTTTAGACCAAGAAATAACCCTTTTATTTTGGCACGAAACAGTATATTATATTGTAAATTTTCCCGCGCGTTACAGAGCGATCGTAACTTTGTAGCCAGCCATAGCTAGCTATCTTACGTAATATAAAAATAATCCGCTAGCCGCAATGCATGCTACTAAGAGATAAGAAAAAGGACGGCCGTGTAAGGTGAAGAAGGTGGATGTTACGTTTAGGGACTAATTCGTCATATATGATCAGCAGAGCTATTTCTACCTCTTCCATTTGGAAGTCGATACAACTGAAGTAAAATTTAGTTCACCCCCAATCACATTAAGAGCTAAAATATGTAGTATAGGGGGTCGGGTAAAGAAGTATATAAAATCGAATTCAGAATAAACTTTGGCGAAATCCGATGTTGAAGTAGTAAAACTAACACTCGAAATCACTCAAACAGATGTGACAACATTTATTCTACAATTCCATATAGGTTCCAAAATCCAAATGCAAACATAGCATATAATATAAAAGGCGCGAAAACCGGGGAGGGGAGGGGTTCAGACTTCAGAGCGAACCCCCTGAACCAACTATTACGATTATTTTAGAGTTTAGACATAAGACCTACAGGATTCCAATGAAATTATTAAGCCTAACTACAAGGTTATTATAATTACTATCTTAAATTACCAACCACGTTCATACTGTGATCATAGCTCTATGTTATCTGAATTGTATTCGGGAAGATAACCTTATCGTGTTATTATATACAAAAATTAATTGGGAAAATTAACCACTATCAATCTCCGGTTTCCGAATTAAAATTTGAACTAATTAGGCAAGTTTAAAACTCTAATATTAATAATAAGTCCTGTATTTGATCTACAAAATGATATCGATTACTTTGATATGCCTAGAAAGTCGAAAATAATTGAATATGAACGCCACTGCACTACAACTGCAAGCAATTATAATTCTCGAGCTAATTTGCATAAATATTAAATACCTACTACAGTAAACTACTCTTTTACTGTAATACCACGGGTTAGTAACAAGGAGCGTAATATATTCATTCAATTCGAAACCGAGTAAAGATGGCTGTAGCTGCTGATTCGGGACTTCTGAATTTAAACCTAATCGATAGTTTATTATCACTTGTTAACTTCCCGCGCTAATGAGAACTATAATCAAAGCTCAGGTATTAACGACGAATAAATGTTTCAAAATATTAATTCATTTTTACACCTAATTAGGGATTTATTTACACAATACAGGGTGTTTCTCCGCCATAAATTAAAGGGTGTTTTGTTCTTAGGGTCAAACTGAGTGGAAAGTGTCTAAAAGAACATGGATGGGGTCTAAGACTTTTAATTACGGAGATATGGTCTGCCAAACATTGATTGGCCCCAAAAACAAGGTAATTGTCACAGATGTGTCGTAATTAGCTTTACGCCCACGTCTACCAATTAAGTAGTACACTTCTGCCATTGAGAAAGGTTCAATATCGTTCTTAGATTGATGTCTTACTCCACATGTAACTATTTCCTTGTTATGGGGCCCAATCAATGTTTGGAAGCCCATATCTCCGTAACTAAATGTTGTAGATCCCATGCATGTTCTTTGCGACATTTTCCACTCAGTTTGACCCTAAGAACGCATCTTCTAATTTATGATAGGCTTATCAGAAACACGCTGTATAATTAATTCGAAGAGCTATGATAAATGTGGTTTTAAAACAATAATTATAAAACTTTACTAAACGAAAATATAATTTATTTCATCTCCAGAAAGTCACAGTGTGATGGCGTTCTACCGTGGGATCAATTTTTGGAAGAGGATGCGGAAGATGGAGGAAGCTGGAGCAGAATGATAACTGCGTCGGCGTCGTGCCCAAAGGAACTATGGGAACCCCGTTAGAAATAAAGGCTTCTGAGAGAAGTGACCATACCAGGGAGTGGAGCCCTATACTAAATTTGCCAGTAAAGACCTAGGTTTACTGAAAACCCCACTAGGGGAGTAGGGTTTGCTCATCCGCTGTAAAACTCCTCAAGGTGTGGGAGTAGGAGTGGTAAAGGTTTGGCTTATGTCTGTCACGAGTTCGCGGATATCTCAGCATCCTAGGAACGTCCTAGCTCCATTCCTACACTGAATTATCTCACTCTCAAAAACTTAACCCTCGGTCTTAATATAATTTAAATATTTTACCCCACCTATCTTAATCATCTTTCCAATTAAATTGATTCTACATTATTACTATATCAGTCTTCGTTCTTTTTCTACTTCCATGTTTTCACTCTGGTATCTATCCTTGACTTTAAAAAGGTAAGATCTATCTTTCCTCTCAATTCCTATATTATTTCAAATCCCGAATCACTATCCAATGATCGTTGTTGTTTAAATTAAGACAAATTCTGATTGGATTGAGTTCGGTAAGCCTAAAGGGTTATTTAAACAACAAGGTCATTTAAAAGTTATTCTTGCCGGTTGTATCGCTCAACTGGGGGCAGACATGTTAGGCTTAAGAAAAGGGAATGGTATTTAACCAGCCAATCACGTCGTAGGTAGGCTAAATGAAGAATTTAGTCTTTGTCCCATTAGGGGATCATGTAGGCACCGAAATATGCAGGGTGTTTCTGATAAGTCTGCCATAAATAAAAGGGTGTGTTCTTAGGGTCGAAATTCATGGAGAGAGTCGAAGAACATGGGGGTTTAAAACATTTAGTTACTTTTAAATGGGTAGTCGTGTACCTACACTGGTAAATTAAAGCTAAATTACTAGTTCCTTTGTTTTTGGGGCCAATCAACAGGGTTAAAAAAACCCGGATTTTTTTAAAAAGCCCAGGCCACCGGGATTTATTGGGTACTTGGGTTTTTTTATCTTTAGCAGCTGTGTGCTGGGTAGAAATTGTTATTCAAACGTAACTGCTAAATAAAAAAGTCTTAAATGCCTCATAAAAAATAATAAATAATATTAAATGGTACTTTTAAAGTGGAAACAACAAATATCTTTAAAATGAAATTATTCTAGCATTTGAATTCATCAAAATTGTAGATCTTAGTGTTGGGTTTTATTAAGTGGGTTTTTTATGGTGGGTAAAACCCAATAAAACCCACGGGTTTTTTTTTGGCTGGGGTTTTTTTTAATTCGAACCCTGCCAATCAATGTTTGGTAGCCCATAACTAAATATTGTAGAACCCAGCATGATCTTTGAGTCACTTTCCACTCAGTTGGACTCAAAGAACACACCTTTTAATTTATGGCAGACTTATCAGAAACACCCTTTATAGTGAAATGATGCGATTACGGTAGATGGTATGACGCCAATTGCTAATTGTTCATTCTATTACACACTAGAATAAAAATATTTTAAAATTCATTGATGAAGTTACTCCGTTACTGACACCAGTGTAATAAAATGGTAGAGCTAGTAAAATCCGAGGTTTATAATTTTAATGAAGATAAAGCGAAAACTTTTAAGCCTATGCTTTAAAGTGCACATTAAAACAAACATCATCAGATGTTTGGATTATGGCCAAGAAAACAGTACACGCAATACGGATAGGGAGGCTTGGCTCTGTCTCTCTCTCTCTAGTGACAATCAGAGAACCTGCCGCGAGGCATTCTGGTATTCAGCTATAGCAGTAGTAGGCAAGGGCAAGTTCAAGACGATACTTTGGCAGCTAGGACAGCAATGAAAGAAAAGAAGCTCAAGAGGAAAGCGAGAGAGAGGGAGAGAGAGTCTATCTTAGACTCCATAGGCTGAACTTTTACAATAACCTTGAGGGAGCCCCACCAACGAATAAATGCCTTAGGTTACGCTCTCTTGCCTACGAGCGAATCTAATTATAAGAGAACATAAGCAAATAATAACTTCCAATAAGTTTAACGCGAGTAACTGTATCCGGCGCTCGAGTCTATGACAACTGGGTGAAAGACATTTGGATGATGACGACAGGGTGTCCGAAAATTGGAAGCGCTACAATTTGGAGGGCTGAAAATTGGATGTCCGACCATTGAAAGAATTTAATTATGGTTGAGTGACAATTGGGTGGCAATGACCTGGCCTAACTAAGCCAAAACTAACCGGACCCCCCCCCCCCCAATTGTTGGACCACCAACTTTCAGCTCTCCAAATTGTCGTGCTCCCAATTATCGGACACCCATGAAGTCGCTGTCACCCAAATGTCTTTCAAACAAATTGGAATGCTCCCGGCGCCCTGGGTTCAAATATCCAAGGCGCCATGGATGACACAATTCTCTGGAACGACCATCACTATTGTGTCCAACCAAGCTTTCGTTTCATTCTTCAGTAACAGTGTATTAATTAAACTTACTGGCGTAATTATTAACTTACAAACAGAGAGATGTACATCTTAGAGACCAAGTTCTAAAATCTAGCTATACCAGACCGGGGTTTTTTGACAAGTCTTTGGCACTGTCCCGAAGTCAAGCTAGAGAAGAAGCTCGCGAACAGATTGTTCGCCCGTCTTAATGGATTATGGTACAGTCCTTTCCTTCACTTGTACAGAAACAAAAAATAAACTAAAATCTTCGAAAGAGAAAGAGATAGACAGAACTAAATTGAGAAATTCTCCATCTGGCATTCCTTATAGAATACCTTCTTCTTAGAATTTTAGTTAAAAAAATTAAGCGCCTATTTTCAAGGTTTTAATTATATCGGGCCTTGGACGTATCAATTTAAAAGAATTAGAAAAAATTACTACAAGGTCCGCTTCGAGATCCTGGAGGCTGGAGCATTGAAATTAATTTGTCCGTACTGAAGCTATTTTGGGATACTCCAATTTCAGCCAATCAGTTTATTGGTAGCATTGTGGATGTTCAGATATCGATTCTTATATTCAGGCGTTCACCAAAAGTTTAGGATGAGGCTAAGCTTGAAATTTCAACCCATCTTTAATCAATATTTATTGAAATTTCAGTCCAACTCCATAAATATAAATTCAAAATCCAAGTTGAAGAAAAATAACTTAAACCCAAAATTTATTGCCAGTCTTTCACCCGTATTAGCACTAGTTACGTTGCGCAGATCTTTAAGTTTAGTCGCAAAGGAATTTTTTCTTTTCTTTCTGGTTTCATCGATTTGTTCGGCACCCTTTACTTAGCGAAGTTAACGTCATGAAAATTTAAAAAGATGATGACAAGAGCGCTAGCTATAGGTTTTTCGGTGTATTTATGAAAGAACGTTCAGGTACACGCCCATATCCTCCTAAAATAACTCGCTTCTCCCAAGCGCACCAGCGTAGGACTCTAAAGGACTACAAGCTTTGACTTCATCCATGGAGCTTAAGAAATATTCCACAAAAATAGGCTTAACTCTCACTTACGACGAAACTAAACCTTTTTCTCAATTGATCGCAATTTCGTTGTACATTACACCCCACCAGAAATAGGCCTACATAAAGTCAGATTTTACCAATGATGCATTGTGAGCGTACAACACCACTCAATTGACGCAAAAATTCAGTAGCTGTCAGTTTTATCAGATACGGGACTTATGAATGACTCGAACGTGGACTAGGTTAGCTATTTTACAAGTATGGTATGGGTGTTTAAAAGTCTGGTGGAATTCTTT
This sequence comes from Phalangium opilio, assembly GCF_054372755.1. Taxonomy (NCBI): domain Eukaryota; kingdom Metazoa; phylum Arthropoda; class Arachnida; order Opiliones; family Phalangiidae; genus Phalangium; species Phalangium opilio. The sequence goes on from NW_028324226.1 coordinate 72,186, forward strand.
GGCTAAGATCCTGATGGGGCATTGGACAGCGAGAATGATATCGGGTGGGTCAGAAGGGAGGGAGGGGGTATCTCTTGTATCCTGGCAGTCAGAGATGCCAGAAAGTGGGGAGAAATTTTTGGGAAAGGTGGCATGGTACGGTGGAGGTGCGGTGGTTGTTGGAAGAGGATGGAGTTTGCGCACTGTCTCTTCTCCAAGACTCCCCAGTCCTAGCTATCCCTTTGGTTAAGGAGTAATGTACAGGTTGATTTGGGAGTAGGGTATCCATCCCATGAGCCCATGCGCGCCATAAAAGCCGGCGTTTTCCCCCAAATAGTTGGTCTCTCTCGTGGAAAAGCATCCGAGAAGAAGTACAAACGCTTCCTCGTTTCTTTACGCAGCGAACTTCCCAGATTTTTCGAAGGCAATATGGTGGACCAAGCAACCACTGACAAATTGGAAGCCGGATGGAAGAAGATCCAAGAAGCTCCGGAATGCAAGCACTTGACCAAGAAAAACCTTACCCGAGAGATTTTCGACCAACTCAAGGGCCTCAAGACCTCCATGGGCTCGACCCTTTTGGACTGTGTCCAATCAGGTAATCAATGACCACACCTGGACCTACCCCCAAAATGATTGGCATGGAACGAAAATTAAAATATCCTAAATATACCTATTTTCCATTGACATTGTCAAAAATCCCAAATGTCAATTAACCAATTTTGATCCAATGTATTTATTACATTTATATAGTAAAGATTGTTTGTTGTTTCATTTTAATTTGATTGTAATTCCTCATTAATTATGAATTTTAATTATATATTTGTTTATGTCATATTTGTCAACTCATTTATTTTTTCCTAACACTTCCTCTTCTCTTTCAATTTTGTTTAATTAAAACAATATATATATATATAATTTTGAAAAATAATTCACGATCAGTTTGAAACTATTCAAAAATACGACACAACCCACAGTCTCTACAAAGACGATTTCCTATTTGAAATTATCTATTAATCCTTCAGATATATTGTAAGGTGAGCTCGCGCAAAAAGGCACTAATTAGTGGATAAACCAATTAAAAAATTCCTGATTGAAGCAGTTAGACTTAATTAACGAAATAAGATAGTACACTTCTTTCAATCACATCAGATAACTGCCACCCGTTTCCCTAATCTCCGCTAGGAAATCTCTTATCAATTACTTGAAGAACCCATTGATACTAAACCTCCCATCTTCGGAGACAAGACTCGCGAGTCCCTAGACAGTATGGCGACAATTTCCAAGGAACCTTTTTTCCCGTGACCTCAATCCCTTGATGCAAACTTGGGCCTTTGGGCATCTAAACCTTCTACTAAAGGGACCCTAAACGTCTACAATGTCAAAATTATTTGTGGAATGCAATCCGAGAGCGAGCAAGAGAGAGCGAGGGCTTCTGACTGATCTTGAGCTTCCTTAAAATCAATAACCATCCTTTTGCTATGTACATCCCTCCGGTTACAACGGGATCGTTTCTATGGCAACGGAATGTTCTCTTCTTTAAAAAAAAACGATCCAAATCCATTCTAGCTAGCTAGCTAATCATACAATGCAGGCGGTATTTAGGAAGGGGGATCGATTTTGGGTGTAATTTATAATAGAAAAATATTCGAGAGGTATTTAATCTTTTTGTGCAGTGATTTAAGACTTGGCTTCTGAATTTTTTTCAAAGATATTACAGAACCTTAGGTAGGTAGTAAGTCTTTTGGCGCGAATCCAGACAACTCAAAGTCACAGTCAGGGACATTTAAGACAAGGTTTTTTAGTTTTGGGACTTGGTTTCTTGCAGGAATTAAGGATAGGTAATTAAATAACAGGAAAAAAATTTAACAGTCTTATTTAATAGCTTGACAATAAGCGAGAAAGAGATACAAGTGCCCCACCCGTAAGTATAGTGTTTAAAACCACTTGCCACAGCAAAAGCGGCTATAAAACTAGAGTTTAAAAATAGTACTAACTACAAGTAGAGAAAAGGAAGAGAAGCTGATAGAACGAATATTTGCCAAGTGTTCTCTTTTCCCCCGTACTAGAGTTATTTAGAGTGTTTTATTTTTTCTCTCTTTCCCTCTCTCTCGCTTTCTCTCTTTCTGAGAGGTGAGCGTGTGTGGCTCTGGCTTTATTTGGCTAGCCTCTAAAATCCCCGCCAACTTTATAATAGTATTACATATATATATACTATGTACTTCTTAACGGAGAGAGAAAAGAAACTGCCTTAGGCCTAACGAGTATTTGTCTTCCAAAGGTGAAAATATGAATAGTTTCTGGCCAATTTAACGGCGGAAGAAAAAAAAACCTGGAAGAGGTTGCGCGTACAATAAGTTCTCTCGGGGTTCTAAAAATAGAATTTAAAAAGGAAAAAGAAAAAGAAAGCATCCCGAGGCATTTATACGCTTCGTTAAAGAGAAAGAAACAGTCTGTTTTATCTCAGTGGTTGTTAAAAAAACCACCGTCGTCAGCGAAAAGAATTATACAAACAAAAGATCCTACTTGGGTTAATTAAAAAACCGAGACTTACTTGAACTTTATTTATTTTCTTTAGGTTACGCTAACTTGGACGCCCAAATCGGTATCTACGCTCCTGATCCCGATGCCTACACCGTCTTCTCTCCATTGTTCGACAAGATCATCGAAGATTACCATATGGGATTCAAGCCAACTGACAAGCAACCCGCCCCCGACTTCGGTGACATCGAGACTTTGACTGACTTGGACCCCACCAACGAATTCATCATCTCTACTCGTGTCCGTTGCGGTCGTACCCTCAATGGATACCCCATGAACCCTTGTTTGACCGAGGCCGTAAGTTACAACCCATCTAATCACGTGACATTTCCCGCTTTTTAAAAAAAATCCCGTCTCACGCGGTGTTCCACCAAGGGTACTTAGGTTCTGTGGGAAATCAATTTTGAGTCGAAAATTTAACCTCTATGACATTTTGAGCTTAAGGGCCAGCCTGGACAACCTATGAATAAAGTGTTTTATCTATGACCCCTTCATTAAGGTAGCACCGTCTTTCAGTTTCTTAAAGGCAACTCACTGTTTCAATTTCTGATTTCAGATTTTTACGGATATGACCCCCCCCCTTAAATTTAATTAAGAAACTGAAAGACAATGCCAATTTAATTAAGGGGTCATACCTAAAACACTACAATCACAACTTGTAAAGAGGGTCCCTTGGGTCAAAATGTTATTGACGTTACATTTTCGACTCAAAATCAATAATCCAAACAACCCACTGAACTTGGGTTCTACCGTCATTTAAGGAACCCCCTGTATTAATTTAATTACCCACCCCGATAAATTTAATTCAAGTACGATATTGTGTTTATAGCAATACGCCGAGATGGAGAAGAGGGTGAGTGAAACGCTGAGCTCTCTGGATGGCGAACACAAGGGATCTTACTACCCCTTGACCGGAATGGACGAAGCCACCAAGCAAAAGCTCATCGATGATCATTTCCTCTTCAAGGAAGGAGATAGGTCAGTTAGACCAATCCATAAATCACCTTTCCTTTCTCTCCAACCAAAAGGCAAAGCTATAAGCACACAACCTGACCCTAAACCCAGCCCAACTGAAAACCATTATGAATAATTCGTACTATACCAACGAACAAACTGATTTAGGAAACATCCTTTCGCTAAAGACTTAAACTAGTCTTTTATCACCCCAAAAGGCAGAGCAGTACCGCACGCTATTAAAAGATAGATACATACATACACCGAGAATATAACAGTGCCAATTTAACCCGAGATCACTGTCAAAGGCTTACAAGACCCCTGTAGTTCCCTTTTCTTTTCCCCGAGTAATAAAGGTGGGCGACTATAGAAAACGCGGTTCAAGGCTTATTTTTGAGCATTCTCGTCTTGGGTTTTTACGTGAGGTAATAGTAATACTTGGGATTAGAGGTTTGCTATCTGGTCAGGACTCCCACGCAATCACGACAACTGTTATTAATGCTCTTGGGTATACGGAGACACGCGTCAGCTATTAACGATCAAATGGGTGTTGAGGGAAACAACGCCTTATCGCCTTAAATATTTGCCAAAATGACAAATGGTTACGTGCCTCAATGTGTTTACGCTTTTAGCTTGCTTACTTTCACAATCACCCTTATTAGATATAATTACGTCGCATATTAAACTTTACAACTGTTGAATGCCCCTATTTTTTAAGCCTCATTTACAGATTAAGCCTACTGTCGGTAATCTTTACCACATAGAACCCTAAACAGATTAGTTTAATTTTAATTGCACACAAAGGTTTTGATAATTATAAATAAATAACTTGTAAATTATTATAGGTTCTTGCAAGCCGCTAACGCTTGCCGTTACTGGCCCACTGGTCGCGGTATCTTCCACAACGACACGAAGACCTTCTTGGTTTGGTGCAACGAAGAGGATCATCTTAGGATCATCTCCATGCAAATGGGAGGCAATGTCAAGCAAGTCTACAAGAGGATGGTTGACGTAAGTAGGCACTTGCCTAAGGGTCCTATGAGTGGCCCCATGTTTTTTATTAACTGGGTGTTAAAAGCGTGGTATGACCGAGGTACAGTGGGTTCTATGGACCACTTCGAGTCAAAAATGGAATTTCTATAGGCAAATGTTTACAAGTTATGAATGGAGAGTTTTACGGATAACCCCTTCATAAATAATAAACTAAAAAAGAAAAATAAGGGGTCATCCGTAAATCATAACTCGTAAAAGGTGTTCCTCAGGGCAAAATATCATGGAAGTTACATTTTCGACACAAAATGTCACATTGAACCCATTCTACTTGGGTCCTACTATCCCTTACAGGAACACCCTGCATTTATTTGAATATGGGGCCCATTGAGTACTGGATGTACTTGTAATAATCTTAAAACATTCCCCAAGTAATTAACCTTAATTACGCACAATTACAGGGTTTGAAGAAAATCGAAACCAAGCTTCCTTTCGCTCACCACGACCGATTGGGTTTCTTGACGTTCTGCCCGACTAACTTGGGTACCACCATTCGCGCTAGTGTTCACATTAAGCTTCCCAAGATCGCTAAGGATCAGCATTCCCTCGAACAAGTAGCCAACAAGTACAACCTCCAAGTCAGAGGTAAATGAAACAACGTCGTCCCAGGGATAGATTTAATTTTAGAAATAGGAATGGAGAACAGAGTAATCTGGGCGCGCGTCAAAGTCCCGGACCCCCTTCCTCGGGAAGAAGGGGTTGAAAGAAGAGGCGGGTCATAGCGAGAGAGGTAAAAAGGAATTACGTATTTTTCGCCGTCCCCGTCAGCAACGTCATCAAAACGGAGTTTAAGTAAGGCAATAAGATAATTTAAACATTTCGTTGTATACGTGTTGGAGGAAGGGGCTCTATACTGGGCTATGAGTTGGACCGTTCTCCATTCCTACTTCTAAAATTAAATCTATCCCTGGTCGTCCTTTATATTTCCATAATTCTAAATTTATCTTTTCTAACTCTACATAGGAACCCGTGGTGAGCACACGGAGAGTGAAGGTGGAGTCTATGACGTTTCCAACAAGCGTCGTATCGGTTTGACCGAGTACCAAGCCGTCAAGGAAATGCACGATGGCATCCTTGAGCTCATCAAGTTGGAGAAGGCCGCTGCCTAAATTTTAATCTTATTTTTCATCGCGTCAAATAAACAAATATATATATATATACATCAATAAACAAACAAAGAAATTATTGAAAATTGATCTCTCCCGATTTCCGAAGACAGTGGGAGGGAGTAATAAATAATTTAAAACCCCCCACTATCCAAAAAAAATCATGTCTTTAAAAACGACATTAGGAAATTTTTTTTAACTAATATTATTTTTTATTTTGAAATTTTACGCCTTTATTTTAAAAAAACCCTTATTTATTTTAATTTAATTTTAACTTCACCGCGAATATTTCAATAAAATTAATATTAAGAAGTTAAAAAAAAGTTCCCAATGTCGCTACTAAAGAATTCACGGAAATTTCATTAAAAAAATGTCCCCCCTCCCTTTCCAAGAAATTGCAAAAACAAAAAATAAAATTGTTTTATAAAAACAAAATGTTCTACTAGATTTTCATTTTTACAAATTAAATTTAACCCAAATAATAAAATAACAAACGCGATGTTTTTCACTAAAAAAAAACAAAACAGAGAGAGAGAGAGAGAGAACGAGAGTAACTATACTAACCAAAATAACTAACCATTTGTAATAGTTGAAACGGTTTAGCTCCTATTTTTAGAAGTTATTTAGCCATAAATTTTTCAGGGTGCTAAACTATAAATTGGCTTTTAATTCGATAGCATTTTTGGCTCTGGCAGCGAATTTTGCGAAATTTAGGGAAAATATTCGAATTAATCAAAAAAAAAGGAGAACGTCGCTATAGGATATATTTATTCAATATGTCTATGTACAGTTTGGTTTGCTAATTATGTAAAATTATAAAGAAAGAAAAACCATTAAACAAAGAAAGACAAACACAAAAGAAATATCTACTTTGAATAATTAATTGGCAGTGACACAGTTTGCACTAATTATTTATTAAAATTAATATTTTTAATAAGATTGATATCATTTAGACCAGGACTGGTGGAGAACATCTTCGTCCGATATAACAACCGGGTTTCAAATCAGTTGGACAACACAACATGGGTATATTTCCCGCTCCTAGGGGACAATCCTCGTCAACGCGACAATCGTCGGATGGCAACATATAAGGACAGGCGACATTGGCGCCTTTCGGAGGCGGGTACCGTGGTTCACACATCCCTACATCGGAACAATTAGGTTAAAACGACATACCATTTCGACGAAAAAAAAACGTATTAGGCAACCCTAATAACTTATTCCATTTACTACTCTGGGCCGCTCTGAAACATTTTGCGTGTTTCATTAATAGATCTAGATCAGCTCGCGCTCGGATTTCCTTTAATTTTATAGCGTTTTCCATTGGGGTAATCCGGGCACTCTTGGAGCGCTCTATTGGGGAAAAACTAGCGGTTACGAGACGGAGCCGCGCCTTCCATTGTCCAAATCGCTCCCCGATCCCGGTTTGCTCTAGGATTGATCCCAACCGCTCCGACTCTAGAGACGGAGCGACCAAAATCGAGCGCCTGATAACGTCTCAAAACCGCTCTGAAAAAAACTTTCGTCTTTCATTGGGAGCAACTTGATTCTGTCCTCCGAGCTATAGCGACGACGTATCAACAAAATACGGAGCGCTCTCAGGCGACCCCAATGGAAAACGCTATTAGTTACGGAGTGTTAGACCCGAGATCCGTTGTGAGCTGTCTTTTTATACAGATCGGTTCTGAACGGATCTCGGGTTTATGGAAGACGTGAATCCGAGGGAGAGGTTATCTAGACTTACAAATGTAACACAAAAAATCTATCAGAGCACTATGAAAGCGTTCCGAGTAGTCCATTGGAATTCGTCATTAGTTAACATCGATATGGTCGATTTCTTAGACATACCTATTTTGGTGGGTCGTAAAATTTGATTGTTTGACTGACGAGGGCAAATACCCCTGCTTTGCATCAAGGGCAAATGTTGGCGATGAACGCAACATTGACTGGGTAAGAACGGACTTAACTGGGCGCAACAACCCCCGGCTCCGCAATCGGAGTTGGATCGGCAAGGACTCCAACCGCAAGGACAAGTGGAACCCAAAACGGGACCGGGTTGGCTGACGCACTAAAAACAATACCCTCCCTAAGTACTTAACACTTTGGGAAAGACTTAAACATTGAAAAAATCTACCTGAACCAAGAATACAGTGGCGGCTAAAGACAGAAGTAACAATGCCGATTTCATAATTAGGCGCTCGAGTCCGATTATCTCTTTCGACACTACGAAAACTCTTTCTAGTCTTTTGTAAATTTCCCGAGGGAAGTTAAGGGTTTATATACTATGAAGGGGCTAGATAATACTCAGGATGTCGAGAGTGACAATGTTGATAAAAGAAAAATATTGTCTAAAGTTATCATCATTTCCCAGAAAAAGACCTTTCTTAAAATTTAAAACATATCCGCCGGAAGAAGAATTTTCCCGTTTCCGCACGATAAAGAATTATAAAGAAACTAAAACCGCATCTATATACTTTTGCTAAAACTTGTGTGGCGCGCATAAAATTAAACAGAAAAAAAAAACAGACAAAAAGACAGACAATGTTTAAACTCCAATTAGCCATAGCTCACTCGAGGTGGCGTCCCAAGGTTCTAAAAATTACATCAGCTTATTTTCATCTTTAGAGAACTCTCTAAACATTTTTACAAAACACTAAACAGCAACAACAAATAGTTTTAAGTTAATATTAAAACTAAGACACTTCGCAGAAATAATCAAGAAATATTATTTTCGCCAATGAAACTATAGTAGTCTATTAAAGTTCAACTTGCTTGCAAATAATAATTGCCACAGTGTATATTTCTTAATTTTCCTATTGTTCTTAAGGTTATAGGCATAGTAGGCTAAGTGAAAATCAAAGTCCGGCCAGAGGACACCCAAAATTGTGTCCGAACTTCGAAGGACCCGTCTAATCGGCGCCTATTTTATTAAATAAGAGACCTGAAAAATCCAGGCGGCGCCACTGAACACTACAATTTCCTAGTTCCTAACCCTAACCATGCCCTAACTGACAGCTGATGGGAATTTAAAAATGGCGGCTTCCATTGGCCATGCTTTAGTCCGAAAAAACATATTTGAAAAAGTTTTATCAATTTTTCCCGAAAATATAAATTACGCATTCGCTTATGGCTCAGGAATATTTTTACAAGAAGGCCACGAAAATGTCAAAGTAAAAAACTTGTCCCAATAACACGACATGCTTCTCTATTAGTCCAAGGCTTAGACACTTTCAATTTACAGAACCTTAAAACCGAATGTCCAAATCCCAATTCTTTCATTATAAATTATGATTAGGCTTACAATGTCCCATTTAAATTGAAAACTAACTCTTATTTAAGGATAACATGATGGACTTTGTCTTTGTGGTGGACGAGCCATTATCCTGGCATAAGAGTAACATGCAACAAAATAGATCTCACTACTCATTTGTAAAGTATGGAGGCCCAAAACTAGTCACTAAAATCCAACAAAATTACGGGGCCGCCATTTATTACAACACCTTAATCCCGTTTGAAAATAATGTAAGACAAAGAATAAACCTTATTCAGTTCTGTCTGAGATAATAAACAGCATAGGGATACCTTTCTAGAGACTAATCAAATACGGAGTCATAAACACGCGTCAGTTCACTTTAGACTTGATGGACTGGGAATCTCTGTACTTGAGTGGTCGTCTTCATAAACCCGTTAAAGTCATTAAAACCAGCTCATCCCAAGAACTAAATAAAGCATTGGCCTTGAACCTAAATAGTGCAGTTCACACAGCCCTCCTTTGCCTACCGGAAGTATTCTCCGAGAAAGAATTGTATCAATGTGTTGCCGCTCTTTCCTACTCTGGTTTGTTCTGTCTAATAATTTACAACTCTCGTAATCGTAGAATAAATTAATTCATAGGGGATTTCCGAATGATTGTTGGGGAAGACAAAAATAAAGTCAAGAAGATTGTGGAACCCCAAATGGACAAATTCCGAATTATCTATCAACCAGTTTTAAAGAAACTTATGGGAATTCATTGGAATCCCAACACACAGAAAATAGAAGTGGGCAAAACTAAACACTCTTCTCTCTCTCTCTCTCTCTCTAGTGTATCTTATTTAAGTTTTAAAACATAATTTGCAGCAAGATACAAGTGTTCATAGCAGATTGCACCATTTAAATCTCTTGCCTCGTGTTGTTCAACACAGACTTTTAGTGCGGTGGTGCAATGATGGAAAATATCGCGACACGGAAGATGTCTTAAAAGCCATTTCATGTGAACTAGACTGCGGAAAACTAGTTTTAGCTGCTGTTAGTGATATAGTATGGAAAACTAGCTGGAGTCAGTCATTGAAAGGATTTTTAACTGCGGGTATGCGCAAGGACTTAATAAATCTTAATTGTTTTAAGGTTTAATTTTAATTAACAGGGGCGACAAAATCTATCCGTTATGGATCAAAAAAGCTATACAAAATGATCAAAGGAATGAAATCTACCCCATAACCTAACTTTAATAAGTGTAATTAGTCTTGAATAAAGTATTTATAATCGCAGTATTTATCTAGTAAAGTCTTGTAAGCTTTTACTTTACAGTACTTACAATGTTTAGGCCTACTAGGACTAAATAATTAACGAGGGATGTCACTAAATGACTTCGTAAACCTTGGTCAAAGACTTTCCAATAGTTTCTTTTCAAACCCTCTTAACAAAACCGGAATGCCAATTTATTATTAAGTATAATTAACTTTATAAGACGGCGTGACCAGGTTATTTTCATAATTACTCAAGGAATTATTATCACTGAGACGAAAACTAACACACGTGGCACATACGTTAAGCCTTTGTCTTAAAATTCCCGCCTTCCCCCCCCCTAAGAGTCCATTAGTAGTTGCCCATTACTTATTTCTTTATTTATACAAGACAATTGCCCACAGAACGTCAAATAAGGCAAGGATTGGAAAGCTTTCCCCGACTAATTTGCACCGAAATATAAAAGAAACTCGACTTAAAACCGATAAAATCTAATCAACTGGCAGTTTGGCTCATAAGGCTCATTAACGACTTGAAACTTTAACCGGGGAAAAAACACGTGGCGCTGGCTTCATTCGCCGTTCGTAGCGACATCTAGCGTCGACCCCGAGATGAAATTAAGCTTTCCCAGTAGTTTAATTTCAAAACCTCTTAACAAACCCGTTCTGCCCCTTAATTATTAAGTAGAATTTACCTTATAAGACTGCTTGACAACGTTATTTTCCTAATTTTGAAGGAATTTTTATAATTGAGACGAAAACTAACTAAAACATCAACCCAGAGACAGTAGGCTATCTACCCTTGGTTGGCCTTCTTTGACTACTCGTCGGTCTTACCTCGACCTAATCAGTTTATTCAAAATCCTAAATTGCCCCGACCAAAGATTCTTTTCCGCTGCTCCCTCGTCTATCCCCACCCGTGGTCACCATAGAAAATTATTTCGTCAACAGGCCCGTAAAAATCAACTGAAGCACTCTTTTTTCCATCGGTTGGTCCCCATCTGGAATTCCCTACCCCCTGAGATTATCTCCCTAAAATCACTTGTGCCATTTAAAACCAAACTTAAACACCACTTAAACCTTTAATTAATTCCCCTCACAATTTTCAACCTAAGAAATCGCAGCTGTAAGGCTTCATTCAGCCCTAGCTCGTATCCCCCCTCAGGAGCAAAAAAAAAAAAAAAAAAACTCACACGTTGTACATACGTTTAAGCCTTTGTCTTAAAATTCCCGCCTTCCCTTCCCAAGAACCTCGCTAATTAATACGTCTTATCAGACAAATTTGTACTTACCAGGCGTTGAGAATCCTCAAAATAAGCGTTCCAGACTAATTTGCTAATTTTCACCGGAAAAATAAACGAAAAGCGACTTAAAATTAACCGGTAAAATTTACGCAGCTTGCCCACAGTGACTTGAAACTTCAACAGCTGGCAAATATCACGTGACACTGGCTTCGGTCACCGTCCGCAGCGACATCTATCGTCATCCCTGTACCTTGGAAATGGAGCGTGGTTACTTAAATTTTAATATTTAATTTTATCTCCAAAAAAGAAAGAAATAAATAATTTTGTTAATAATTTTTAATAAAATTGCTTATTGAGAACATATTTTCAATTATTATTTTGAGTTTCCACAAAGTGACAATTTTTATACGGGAAATTTCATTTGATATTTTAAAAATTACGAGAATTAGTTTGATGTTCTTTTTAATTTTCAAATTAAAAGGCAACAGAAAAAAACACAATTTCCAATATTTAAATAAGTCTTTACTCGCTTAATTTTCACGGACTTCAAACCCTTTTTATATAAATTTACCAATCGAAAAATAATATTTCTTATGAATGTTTTACCGAGCACACTCAAACAGCTTCGTAATTAGGATTCTTTCTAAGTATAACGAATCCTTCTAGAATGGGCGTTAACGCGATATCTGAAAGTTCAAAAGGTTAAGGATAAAAATCTATTTGGGAAAATAAAATTCAATTAATAAACAAAACAGGAACTAAATTGAAAGGATACATTCTTCAGTGGCAAGTTCCGCTCTTTCACCGTAACCTAATAAAACTGGTGTGGTATGTGTTTGAAAACCAGTAATGGTTTTGGGTTTACCAGCTTGACCGACTACGTCTACCGCTTGTCCAACTCTAACAGGGACAGGAAGCGGTTGAATATCTTCATTAAAAGTGACCAACATTCGAGGTTGCATGGCCGCCACAAGGAAATACATGATGTAATGGGATTTACCCAAAATAACTGCGTTTAAAATACAATTTTCAGCCTCTCTTTCTCCGTTGCGATGTCAATCACCCCCCTGGGTCTACTTACGCGTTTTCACGTCTAAAAATGCCACCAGTGTTGTTAAAAGTCCGGCTACCGCAACTGGACTCATGAGTTGTCTATCATTATGATAGGGAGAAAGGGTCAAGGTTCCTTTTCCTAAATGAGCTAATCCCTGGGCGATTCTGACCATGAAGAGATTATTGGGATCTTTGGCGTGATATTGGGCCAGTTGACGTAACATGGCTGCTAATCTAGCATTATTGGTTCCCGCTCCAACCATTCCCAAACCAAAAATGGCATTATGCGCCACTTCAGGGTCGCTATCGTGAGAAAACTTGCTTAGGGTTTCCATGATGTTTAATTTAGGGTTTGAGATGGAAATCAGTGCTAAACTCAGAGGGACGGCTCTCTTAATTGCTGGTTCTCCGTAACGAAGCTAAAATTATAATGTAAATCAAGATTCTAAAGAAAAAGAGAAGGCCAACTGAAAGTTGTCACTGACCAAATGCCCAAAGGTTCTAAAGACCATTTCGGAAGCAATATCTTCCCCCATAGCAATCAAAGCAATTCCCAAAACTGCAATTGATTGCTGAGAGGAAAAATCGGAAGAATGAGACTTGTCATCCTTTTTATCAGCAGCGTCTTTCTTATCATCCTTTTCAGCACTGGGATCATAATGTTCACTGCAAATGTGGAGCAAATGTTGAACTTTCAAAACATTCCCCGTTCCGGCATAGGCGCAAATATCCACAACAGTTGTAGCGTAACTTTTAAAAGGTTCTGGAATGACTTCCAAGGCTGCAATAACAGCGTCAGCCCCTTCTTGTTTGCCCAGATAACAAAGTCCCAAACCCAAGGGCAGAAAACGAGCGAAAGTGTCTTTTAATTCAGTTTCAGATTGTTCCATCAGTGTTTGAAGGATTGAGGAAGTCACTTCGGCATTGCAGGAACTGACTGCGACTAATCCACAAGCTACTGCACTCATACCAATAACCTACACAAAGACCCAATCAAGTTGACAACTTAATTAACCCCTTAAAGGGAGGGTGAAGTAGAAAATCAAGTGATTTTTTATCGATTCTTCTACCAATTTTAAGACCAGCCTGCATAGTGAAACATTCAGGAAATACAGTCTCCGAATGATTTTAAAATTCAAATTAGATCCAGATTTTAAGGATAATTTTAAAGAAGCCCCTCCGACCAATCGCGTAACGCCCTGCCTTATTGTTAACAAAATTCTCGTGGCACGCTCCATGTCTCGCGCCACGATTGTCACATCGCGCGCCTAATTTTATCAAATCTCGTGATAAATTTCATTCAACGCGGAACGTGCCACAAGAATTTTGTTAACAAAAAGGCAGGGCGTTACGCGATTGGTCGGAGGTCCTTCTTTAAAATTATCCTTAAAATCTGAACCTAATTTGAATTTTAAAATCATTCGGAGCTGGTATTTCCTGAATGTTTCACTATGCAGACTGGTCTTATAATTAGTAGAAGAATCGATAAAAAATCACTTGATTTTCTACTTCACCCTCCCTTTAAGGGGAGGGAGTCTCTGAATAGTTACCTCCATGGTTGATTTGGAATCAGTCATGACCTTCAACATGAGATTGATGACATCACTGCGATTGGAACCGGCATAAGCTAATCCCAGGCCAACAACAGCTCCAATCCTCATGATCATACTGTTGTGAGTGACAAAATCGCAGAGCAAAGCCAAAGCCGGATCACAATCATTCCTCATGCCACTGTTGACAATTCCGCAGGCTAAAAGAGCTCCTGCCTTAATGTAATCTTCGGATGAATAGAGATATTTGTCAATATGCGTCAAGCCTCCATCAACATCCCAGAGCAAAATGACTCCCAAAGAAGCCATGGCGCTCATCATTCCGTGTTCTTTATTCATGTACAGCCACTTATTTCCATCTTTCATGATTTGTTTGTCCTGGCCAAAAGCCGCATTGACTAAACCATTGACAAAACTAGATGCCAGGTTTTGACGGGCAGAATCAACTGTACTGCCTGGTCCAAATGAAGGACGCGCATTGTCCAAGTGGGATTTATAAATATCATCCGGTGTTTTGGGTTCCATGATATCTAATTCTCGTCCCAAGGCCAAGAAATGATTGTTCAAATGAGCGTTTGACATAATCTCAACCAGATCTTCGTAATCATCCATAGATTCATCAAGTTCCAAGAAAACTTGTTGACGGCCAACCATAAAAGCCATTTGCTTTCTTACAGTTCTGAAAATCCCCCCCGAGGAATAATTATTTTAAAGGAAAAGTTCAGGTAACATAACAATATACTTTAAAAGAACAGCGTTTTTCTAAATATAAAAGGAGAGATATTAATAAAATAAATTTCTTATTACAAAATAATTACCATTTATAGTTTTAAAAATGAGGACTAATGAGCCGCCATTTTGTTAGTGGCGTCTGCTAGCCAGAACCTATTACCTCTTCTAGCCTGTGAGAATTGAACCAATCCTGTAGGGGTAAGAGGTTCTGGCTAGCAGACGCCACTAAAAAAATGACCAATCCTGTAGGGGTAAGAGGTTCTGGCTAGCAGACGCCACTAAAAAAATGACCAATCCTGTAGGGGTAAGAGGTTCTGGCTAGCAGACGCCACTAAAAAAATGACCAATCCTGTAGGGGTAAGAGGTTCTGGCTAGCAGACGCCACTAAAAAAATGACCAATCCTGTAGGGGTAAGAGGTTCTGGCTAGCAGACGCCACTAAAAAAATGACCAATCCTGTAGGGGTAAGAGGTTCTGGCTAGCAGACGCCACTAACAAAATGACCAATCCTGTAGGGGTAAGAGGTTCTGGCTAGCAGACGCCACTAACAAAATGGCGGCTCATTAGTCCTCATTTTTAAGCCTAATTAAATGCTAATTATTTTGTTATGAGAGATCATTTATTTTTTAATATTTTAATTATTTTTCCTTTTATATTTAGAAAAAGGTAGTTCTTTTAAGGTATAATGTTATCTGCCCTCTTCCTTTTAATTTCTTACGTATCCTTGCATTCTTTGAACAATTCTCCCATTATTGGGATATCATTTAACTGCATGGCCAATCTTAAAGTCTCAGGGTATCTTTCAAATTTACGGAAAATACTTAAAGCTGTTCTTAATAGGTTGGTGTTTTCTGGTTCCGGTACATAAGGTACGCAACTACAATCGAAAGAATGTTAACTTGCTAAAAGTAATTATATTTAATTAATAATAGATAGTTTTCACACATGGAGGATTCATACCATTTACACCAGGAAGCCGGGCTACCTGGAGGACAAAAACCCGTCTGCTTTTGTCCTCCAGGTAGTTCGGCCTCCTGGTGTAAATGGTATGAATCCTCCATGTGTGAAAACTATCTATTTAGGAAACCTGCCTTGATAAGTAAAGGCAGACTCTGGGGTAAGCATCTTCATCAACATAATTAATTAACAAATCTAATTTTTCAATTTCCATCAAAAGATCGCAAGCCTCAGCTTCCGCATTGTGTTTCATGTGATAAGGAACAATAGCATTGGTTAATGTCAAAAGTTCCTCCTTTCTAGCATCATCTTTATCCGTTAAATCAGCCCAATCATGGGCAATCTCCCCAGCCAAGTGTCTAACATATTCGTGCCCCCAAGAACTTATTTCTTCTCTGGAACCTAACAATCTATAACGCAGGCAATCTCTCTCTTCACTCATTGTCATGGCCAAGATTGAAATAATATCGGCACAAAATTGCTTTAAACATTTTAAGATTAATTTAATATTATTTTAATTCAGAGAAAAACACTAAGAAAAGCCTACTTTTGTTTCCTTTTCAATAATTTTCTCGTAAACTTCCTTTAAAGTTCCGTAATGAGGACGTAAAAACTTAAGGGGTTTAGGAACGGAAGTCATAGACGTAGTTGAAGCCCGTATTTGTGTTCTAAGACTTTCCAAGGCAGGTAAATATAATTTGGTATCATCTTCAACAAGACGTTGAACCAGCATGTTAAGTTCATCTTGGAGGGCTTTATCTTCGTCCGACTATATAGATATTTTATTAATTTATAATTAATATCTTACCTTCTTTGTGATTACGTTCATAGATCTATGATTACGTTACGCCAAAATGCTAAGTCATTGGCCTTTTTCAATGGCCAAGGCTTAGCTACAATCAAAATATCAAATGCACGCATTTACCAAATCTAAATCCTTTTCGTCTTCTTCTTTTTTATCCTTTTTATCTTTCTTCTCTTGCGGAGGCTTTTCAGCTTCTTGAACTCCCTTTTTATCCTGCATTTTAATCAAAATTAACTGAAATTTTCAGCTGTCAAATAAAGTTCACTTTTCCGAGATTTATTTTCGCCGACTGCTAGCGCCTAGGAGTAATAACACTAACAACTCTTACTTAAAGATCAGGAGTGGAAGCTCCCGAGTTGCAAAGTTGCAGAAGCCGTAGCAGTGTGGGAAATAAGGATTTTTTTAAAACTGGACCTGTGGCCAGTAGAGCCTAGGTATTTTAATTAAAAAACTGGCCACGGTGCCACCTACCACTTTTAGCCTCAAAAATCAGGCTTTCGTAATTTAGGGCCAAATTATCTATTCTGGACAATATTTGCTAGGGCGTAGGCTTAGTAGGTTACTTTTTATAGTTATGGGTATTTAAAAATATTGGAGTCTTAAATTAAGAACTATAAGTCTTTATTGAGTAATGCTAAATTAAAAAATTCGGACCATAGGGAGGGAGTTGACACTCCATTGTTATCTTCCCATAGACCCTAATACAGTCAAAGGCAGCAGGCTGCCTTTCCCTAGAGACCAGACCCAAACAAGACTACGGAGAGATTATCTTCCCTTTAGCCACAGGGCCGGAAATAAGCACAGGACACTGGACATTGTCCAATAAAATTTCAAAATGTCCCATAATTTTTTTAAAAACTAAGGGGGTCACTGGACATTTTGACCTATAAATTTTCCGAAGTTTTGATACCTTGACTATGGAGAAGCGACACCATTTTTGCACACTCCAGTGACAATGTCCTATAAATTTTCCAGTCAAACAGGGGGTCACTGGACACATGTCCTATAACAAATTTTTCTTAATTCCGGCCCTGTTTAGCCATGCTTTAGCAGAGTTTAGCTAACTGCAAAAATCACTTCATCTACAGATTCTACACTGTGTAGAGCGTAGACAGACATACGAAAACCTCCCATATTCCCACTCCCACATACACATTTCAGGCCAAGCAAGCAAACAGCATAGAAGCAAAGACGAGACAATTTTAGGGATTAACATAGTATTTATTTAATGATCCAAAATCTTGAGGGGGAAAACTTTGAATTAATTAAGTGGCCACCAGGGCCAGTAGACCCCTAAGCGTTTAATTTTTAAACTGGCTATTGGCCTGTAAAAGTGCCTTATTTCCCACACTGAGCCGTAGCGTGTTGTTGAAGATCAAGGCTAGAAATAAGACGTAAAATATGTGAAAAACTTGTTTATCCTCGATTTAATTTACAAATAAATAATAAAAGAAGTCAAATTTAGACCCATTTAATAAATTATAGATCATATTTATAGTAAGTGAAGGATATAATAGAAATTATTAACTTATTTTTTTAATACCCTGTCCAGGATAAATTGACTTCCGGTTTACCCTGGAAACACGTGTCATAAGAGTAACTGGTGCCGAATTTGAATGAGCTCAAGTCACGTTTCAATTACTCACTTATCAGTTGCACTGGAAACATAAACCTTACGCGTTTTCCTATTTAAAATAATAATTAATGCATACTTTAAATCACAAATAATATAAACACTTAGAAATAAAAGACTTCGTTATTATATTAGGCATCTTTTATTGTATAAAAACTATCAAAAAACACTGTTGTTTCTGAATTCTTTGGCGAGCCTTTTTCCTTCCTCATATCAGAGTCAACATCATTGTTTTTGTTTTTGTAATAAATAACGGTTCCATCTCAGTTCCTTTCTAAAATCTTGGCGTCTTCCCTAAAATGGATTATAAATAAAACACGGGATGGAAAACAATCCACTCGTGGAGGCCACCGCGAGCGGAAGTCGGACTGTGTGACATGTGCTCTCTAAAAATTGTTGTAAGGCGCAGTTTCTAAAGGGTACAACGTGGAAGTAGGCAAGTTTCATTGGAAATCGGTGCTAAAAGAGGACAGAATCGTTCCTCAACTAACGCGAAAAGTTTCTCCTCAACTTCTTGGATACAAACGACTGATCTCTTTCGGATCCCGAATCCGCAAGTTGATGAACAGTTCCCCCATTCGCCCACTCGCCACCTTCGATGCAAGGAAGAATTACTTACCTATAATAATTGTTTCGCGTGTCAATAGTATAATTAATTACCTTCCAGTACACGGATGATCGTTGCACGTCATCCAACCCGGGTTCGTGGGTTTCTGAGCTTGAAGACAAAGTTTATTGGAAACTTTCCTCCCGTCCAAGTGACAGGACAATGAGATATACGCCTTACCTTTAAAGATATACCTATCTAATTTGCGTCTTTGAAATTAGAGGTAACGTATTTAAGATTAGACATACCCCCGCCACAAGGTTTAGTGCAATCGCTAACGGCAACTGCCCATTGGTAACCTCTGGACGTAACATTCCTACCAGCTAAAACGTTGGTAGCGCCTGTCCGGTTCGAAACTGCGGCGGATTCCAAGATGGACATGGCGTTCAAATCGCGTTTCCAAACGCCTTTAATTAATTTGCGCATCTCAACGACGTGAATGACGTCTTCAAGGGTTATTACGCGTCTTAATAAGTAACTGAAATGATTCGAGGAATAGTTTGACCACTTACTTTTATCGACGGGCATATTTTGATGGTCAAACTCCAAACACCTGCCCCTCAAGCAATAAGCCTTGTATCTACGGTCGCTTCCGCTACAATCAGTCCCAAACGGGAACATTCCATCCTCAAAGACGTCCATTTGATAATGGGTATCCTTCCAAACTCGGTCCTGGCAAGCCACGACACAAGCCGAATGTCGGTTACCGGCTCTGGAAGGTAACTGTCGACCACCCCCGCTAAGTAAATTAGGGTACTTGATGCTGTAACGATGGCAGACTTCGTTGGCGTACTCTTGAGTCGTTCTGGTTGTCATACAAGTCTGCTGACGGGGACATTAAGGATAATCGATAAGTTTAAGTTAGGTTAAAGTAAGTTATGAGTTACAATTACTTTGTCGCAAAGTTTGAATGAATCTCTATTGACGGGACAACCGGTACTGTTCAGATGAAAGAAGTTTTAGGAACTTAGCTATATAAAGGACGTAAGATTAATAAATGGCTTACATAGAGTTGCAGTCTCTAGTGGCCAATTGGAAACCAGTTCCTCCTAGCATGCAAGTAGATCGACAATCGCTCGTTTCCCGCCAAACTAATCGTCGTTCTGATATACCGGAACCTACGTGGCGTCACGACACACATTTGTCACTCACTTACAAGTCAATGGCGAATTTAACAATCTTACTTGAACACTGTAACTCCTCTTGAGTTCCGTCGGTACTCTGTCCGTTGCAATCGTATGCCTGTATTGGTAAATAAGTCGAGTCTTAAGCTGCGAACGGATTTATCTACTGGTACTTGTTAAGTACCTGACATTTGCCATTGAGACAATATCGATTCTGCTTAACACCCCCTTGCTTCCAACAGGGTGTTCCGTCCGGTATTTTCCACCCGTGCGTCATGAAACCCCCTCCCCTTTTGTGACACCAAACGTAGCAAGAGTGGGAACCTAATTTAAACAATAAGTTACAAGTCTAATCGCGCAAACCCCCGTCGCAAAAAAATGTAATTACTGTCACTGCTGGGAAACTGTGTCCCGCGGGACTCAATAGAGGAATCCCTGATAGAGGCCCTGAGACAAGTATCGGCGATATATTGATCAAGCGGTAATTCTCGAGAATTTCCGCAAATATTACGCGCGTCACACATTCTGGAACGTTTCTCGCCACCGTCACAAAATTTTCCGCCATTTTGCGGTCTGGTAAATCTTAAAGTTCAAGTACTTGCCATGATAAAGAAAAGTAAATACCTTACGTGGGATTATCGCAACGTCTTCTAGAGACCATGACCCCGACAACCTCATTATCCCTCATGACACAATCGGAATAGCAATTACTGAAAGGACTCCAAGCGGACCATCCTCCCGGTACGGCCCGCTGTGGTGCGGCCATAACGGCTTCTTGTCGACTAGCGCAACGACCAGCTCGACACCACTGTACGCATAAGAGAGGAAACGGTTTTACTTCGCGCGATGGACTTCTAATTTTTCGGGGCGGGAATCACGCTCGATTTCAAATGGACGGGTTATTTAAGTACTTAACCCCAAAAATAAAAATAAATACAGGGTGCTATAAATAAGGTAGGTGGGCCTCGAAATTTTCCCTTTCAACGCGTTTCAAAGATAGAGCGGCACACAGAAAGTGTCACAAGGTCGCAGACACTCGACTTTTAATAAAAATACCGCCACTGAAGTTTTTTATTTTTATTCTTTAACACGAAGAGCGAAACTCAATCCGGGCGAACTTAAAATAATTGGAGCGTGAAATTAATTAGTTTTCGCGCCAAATTTATGATATTCTGGACAGGGTGAGCCGCCTAGATTTTATTTTAATTACACTCTATATTCGCCGGTATCAAATTAAAAACGTCTTATTCACAAACAACCAAATTACGTGCTTTTGGCTTCAATGAACACGCGCAAGGTCGTATCTAACGAGTTTTAGACTAATTTTATAGTACATCGATAGCAAAGTCAAGTACTTACCCTATCTCGACCGCATCTGGTCCCTTCCAAAGCGGGATGGGCAGTGAAAGAGATTCCAGATCCGTGGGAACCAGTTTCGCAACGAAGTATACGACAAACTTCCTATAATAATAAGAAAATAAAAGTGAAAATTTGTCAAAGTTTCTTGGGGAACGTCTGGAATGAAGGTGACTTACTTCCGGTGATTGAAGTACAGAGCGTCGACTTCCTTTACCGTATCTTAAGACGCATTGTTGATCGGCGTCAAATTTATCCCCGGGTAAGTCTTGGGGCAAAGGATAAGGCGACGACCCAGGAGCGCTGTTCAAAGTTGTTAAACAATACGCTTGACTTGTTCTAAAGAAAAATAAAGAAAATTTTAAATCATTCCACCTTTTTATCGGCTCCGTTTTTTTACCTTAAAAACTTATCCAGATATTCTCGACTGCAAGTTGACCAAGTGGTCTTTCCGGCGCCCAAAGTCGGTGACATAATGAAATGATTTGGGTCGCATAAATTACCATCTTGAGGGCCATCGTGTTCCATCCCTAAACTGTGTCCGATTTCGTGGCCCGCTACCAGAACCGTTTGGAAACTGGTACCTTCACTGATAGTGCAACTGTTCAGTGGGTTACACATTCCGCTAACCGGCGCTAAGCCTAATTTCATTTAAGCGATATTTAATTTAAATACTTAACAATAACAGATTGAATTAGGCCTACCAACAACGTGGCGTTTCCTTCTGCCTCTGTCATCTACCACGTACATGTTAATACTTGAAAGTAAAAGCCTCGAATGTAGTACTCGCATTAATTCTATAAGACGACGCAATTACGAAACGATATTTACCCTGAAAGTAAGAGGGCATGATCCCATCTGGGTTGTCCCGACCTCAAGTACATTCTTCTTTTATGTTGCCAAACGCAAAAATTTGTCAGATAGGTATCGATGTTGTCCGAAGGCCGGAGATCGTCAGGTTGCGTTTGTAGGACATCCAACATAACTAGACTTAATTCGAGACTGCGTCCCAAAGAGGACTGACGAAAGAGTAATTGGACGGCGTTCATAATGGTCAGAACGTAATTTATAAGTTGGGCTCCCGTATCTGAGGGGAAGGCTTTTCTCATGACGTCATGAAGAGCTTGGTCGACAAAGACCGCCGTTTCGATGACCACCGCTTTGCCGTATGGCACCGAACGTTTCTGGCGTCGACCATTGAGACGCATGGAGTCGTACGCCGACTGGTAGGAATTATAAGTGGTCCCCGAGGAGGATGGGGGGTAATTAGAGCGCCGAGAATATGGATAAGCGTCGCGTTCAGGGTGATACGAAGGTGAAGGTTGACTTTTGTAATGCATGGAGCTCGGTGGCAATTCGTAGCCATTTCCTATGATTTAGGACATTAAGCCTATTTTCGGAAATGAAAATGTAGATAGTACCGTACTTTTATTATCTTTGCTCCGTTTGTGCGGACACTGATAGGGCTCGGAATTGTCTTGTTTAACGACGATATGAGGGACAGTACTTGTCCCATTTTCGTATAAACGTCCGGACCTCCTGAGGACGGCCTCGGGCAAGGGTTGAATCAGGTACAAGCCCTGATCAGTTTCGATCACGCCCCGCTTCGTTAACAAGTTGAAGAAATTAATTTTTCGATGTCGCCGTGCAACTAAGTCGCAATCTTACCATGCCCTTTTCGCAGAGAGAGACAGCGACGGAACAGGAAGTTCCTCCGACGCATTTTCCCTGATAGTAACATTTCTGGCCAACATTGGCGTCAAATGACTTAGAGAAGGGTTCCTGTTGAATTCGGAACCCCGGTGAGACCAAGTGGTCATTGGGAGTAATTTCAAACCTAAGCTTCTCCCCAAAAACGGTCAAATTGACCCGTAACTCTTTCGGCCTTTTATCGCCGTCGAATTCCTCTTGACCCGGTGACCTTTTTCGTCTACTAGAAGAATTATTCCTGAGAATATTTCTCGACGAATCTGTCTCGAGTACTTCGTAGGCTGGCACTATAAACCGGGGTCAAATATTACGACCTTTAACCTTTGATACGCGTAAAAAAAGCGCGATTACGAACCTTCTGTTGAGGAACCCAATAATAGAATTCGCTCCGAATTGGTTAAATAATTATGAAGATCTAATGTAGATCTCTGCGTAAATAAAAAACAGTCACCCCAAAAATTAACTAAGACACCCAGATAGTTTGTTATGTATTCCAGTATAGGGTATGGCCATAAGTTCATAAGTTATGTTCCATAAGTTTGTAACTGGTTACTAACTGGAACTTCTCATGAAGTGATGTAGGTCATAGATTCTCATAAAGCGACGCCTGGTGAGGCACTGTCAAAGGCTTGGTACAGACTAAATAGGAAGATGGACTGTAAAACCGAGTGTAGTCAATTCTCAGTATGCCTCTAGCATTACGAACTATATTTAGTGTCATACTTATGGAACATATCTTATAAACTTATGGTACGACCAACTCAATTACAGAGTGCACTTGGCCTTGATGAACCCTAGAAATAAGTGACCGTGTCATCAACACGTTCAACTCTTTGATCATCGAAATGAAACGAAATTTGTTTTGATATCAAAAAGACAAAGAAAGATATCCTACTGCCCGTAAACTAGCTTAGAAAGGAAATTGTCTTGGCAGGGCGCGTGCCACGATTTCTTTGCGCTCACCAAGGGTTCTAACTCGACAAGAGAACGAGGAGTGTTCCATGAATTTATCCTCATTTATAAAAGCTTTACCAAAGCAAGCGTTTTTTGATATCAAAATGAAACTAGTCGAATTTATTCATGGGATAAATGAATGAATTTAACATTCTCTAGTGGAAATAATTGGTGGTATCTTTTGTTCATATTACTGCCGGAAAAACAGGCGTGGATATGTTTCAAATTTTAAGGTTAAAGAGAATTACGGATAGATATTAGACGACGACATTCAGTTGATATTGTAAATGAAATAAAAAAATAGGAACCACGCCTAAATGAAGACCTTTCTTTCTGAAGCTTCACCTCGTTTCGTTACGTTTAGACATAATGATACAGTAAGTTAGGTCGTTTTCACCTATTTCGTTATTTGAACCTGTCACTTCTGCCTTTTGGAAGCTCAAGACTAGCCGTGTAACCAAGTAGACTGACCTTAAAAACATCCCACATCAACATCCCAATTTTTTGTAATCAACTGTACAGACTGAATTTAAAACGATCACAAATCACGAGTTATATTGTTTGAACCATAAGCTCATAAGATATATTCCATAAGTTTGTCACTTGTTACAAACTGGAGCTTGTCATGAAGTGACGAAGGTCACAGATTCAAGGTAAAGCGACGCCTGGTAAGGCGCTGTTAAGTCTTAGTACGGACTAAATAGGAAGTTGGAAGTTCTGCAAAACTAACCGAGTGAAGTTTCTCAATTCTCGCTTGTCGTTCACTAGAACTAGCTCGAGCTGTAAGTCTCTAGCATTACGAAGCATATGTAGTGTTCTACTTATGTAACATATATTTTAAACTTATGTTTGAACCAATGGGACGGAATTGAAAACCATCAGTTAAATTTCAAACTCGCGTATAGAATCCCAAGTATAGGAGTATAGGTAAATGGACTCTTAAATGCAGCAAAATTCAGTCCAATTTTTCTTTCTTTTTTCATATTTAAATTATGGTCATATACAGACGAATGGTGGGTCAACGAATAGTTAGAATTGAATTGGGAGTTCGTATACCCTACTGCTCCACTATTAAAATATGGGATCCCTTTGAAGTTATTTCCAATTGTCCAAACAGAAATGAAATGAAATGAAAAAAAGGCATCATTTTATTTGATTGCCATTTTTGTTGTTTGTTAGATTTCCTTCCTTTTGATATCAAAAATATTTTTGACGGTTTTTTAACTACCCCATTCGTGTTCTCGGGAACGTGATCCGTCAGCCTGTGAATCGCCAACCTGTCTATTTAAGATAGATAGATTTGAATAGTCTATTCTATTTTTGTTTGGCACTGAGATTAAAGTTAATATCCTTTGATGATAGCTTACCACTCGCTCTAAAGTTAAGTTGATAAAAACTACAGAGATTCACTAGACCATAAAGATGAACTTATTAATGCTTTACGATCCATAAAAACACTTATTCGCGACAACTTGGAACAACTCCGGCATCGAAGGGGCGGAGTACTTACATACTTAAGTCGATATTCCTCAAGGAATGTCGGAAATAATAGGATAATATCCGACTCCTTCCGCGCGTGATCTTGGCAAACTGGCTTTTTTTCACGCGATTCTGTCGCATACTTTCACAAAGCTTAAATTTCTATAAAGTCTCAAGGAAAGCGAACAGAGTATCGCTGTTTAAATCGAAATGGTCTATAATATCAGTCTCACGCGGAGTATGCTTTAAGGCTTAGGTTATTTTTGGGTTATTTCAAAGTATACTTAAGGGAATTTTCAAATTGGGATAACGAATGACACGCACCCATCGCGTGATGTACCAAAAGCGCGCGCCGGACACATACGAGGCAAATAACCCGAAATATGGTTGACGTGACGTGACTAGAGAGTTAAAAAACTTATAAAAATCAAAACCCATCATCATCCCACTCCATTGAATTATATATATTCTTTATATCTATTATATATATTTTTTTTTTCAATTTTCAATTTCCCACGATATAATATTTATTTTCCTTAAGAATAAACTAAAAAAAATGATTGCGAGAACAAGAAAATATATTTCCAAAGAATCACTTTGTACGCACGACCACCACTGAATCCATAAATCACTGTAATTTTCCTAATTTAGTTTTTATTGGTTGAAAGAACTAGATTAATAAAAAAGGTCTATAAACTTTCAATTAATTGAAATAATATTAAATACATATATCTATTTTTACTTTCAGAACTTAAATTTCTGGTGTTTCTTTAAATAAAGGATCGTGTCCTTGAACGGTGTGAATTGCGAGAATCCTTGGAAAAGCCATCCTTTATCTTTCAAAATGTCATCAAGTACTTGAAAACGTGACAAATGTGGGTTCGCGAAGAAAGTACTTGAGAAACAATGAAACAATTCTGACGTATCCCAAATTCATCGCCAAAAAAACAAAAACTAAATATATATAACCGCTCTTTAAAGGTCAATGGTTTCCTAACAGGCAAAGATAATACTTTGCCAACTGAGAAAATGTCAAAAAAATTAAAACAAGTACACGTGAATTCTAATGGCGTATATGAGTCTGGTAATTCAAGACAATTCCAATATATAAGTGAGACATTTAAACACCCTCGCTTCATCGCGACGGTCTCGACAGACTTCTTGGTGCCACGTCAATCTAAACCATATTGATGGTCAAGTTAACTCTACCATCATCAAAAGGGCTTAACTATGATCCGTACGTCTTTAAACATAGTCTCGAGTTACACTGACTTCCGTTCAAGAATAAGTCACGAATATGTTTCGTAAGAAATCAATGGGAACCCTGCTTGTACCGAATTCGGCTTACTTAGATGGACAAAGAAGAAGGCAGTGTAGACGCGCGCCAGCTCATTCATCACCGAGACAAGTAGAGGTGCTGAGCTAGCAATGGGTGGGTGGTGAAGCGCCCATGACCCCAATGACCTCGCCACGAGCATCGACTTTCGACTTTTCCTTTTTTTATTTTCACGCCGTTGACATCTTGTACGGTTTAATTGATCCCGAGGACCTCAAGGTCTTTTATCAAATGGGAGTGTTATTGAACCTTTAAACGCGCCTAGAAAACTGCTAAGGTCTAATTTCATCTAATAGTGATTTATGGCTAATGTCTTACGACCATCAAATTTCGGGGTAAAATATTCTTTCGTCGGAATACAATAAGTCTGATATCTTTTCAGTGTGTTTAAGAACGCAAGGCCACGCCATTAACAAGGCCGAATTGCGTACATTAAGACCATAAAGCGACAAAACAACGCTTGGTCTGGCTTTTCCCAAGATTTTTTGCAATACTCGACCATGGATAAAAATACCGTTAAATTGGTAGAAAGATTACTATCTCAATCTCAAACGATGTCTATCTATACGTATTTCTAACACTATCTTTAGAGTGTGACGTCTAAGCCTATACACGTGACCAACTGGGACGTGGACGGTCCCCAAGTTTACACGTGATCAAATGAGACGTGGACGGTCACCAAGCCTACACGTGACCAAATGGGACGTGGACGATCACCAAGCCTACACGTGACCAAATGGGACGTGGACGATCACCAAGCCTACACGTGACCAAATGGGACGTGGACGATCACCAAGCCTACACGTGACCAACTGGGACAAGAACGCTCCCTAAGCCTACACGTGACTAACTGGGACAAGAACGCTCCCTAAGCCTACACGTGACTAACTGGGACAAGAACGCTCCCTAAGCCTACACGTGACCAACTGGGACAAGAACGCTCCCTAAGCCTACACGTGACCAACTGGGACAAGAACGCTCCCTAAGCCTACATGTGACCAACTGAGACACAAACGCTCCCTAAGCCTACATGTGACCAAGTTGACCAACTCCTCTTGTCAGGCCCACGAAGATGAAGAAAAGACAATTTCACGCTCCCGCCAAACGAAAGAGAAAGAAGTAAAAGAGAAATGAAACGTTCTTGGCCCTAATTAGCGTATGACAAGCTATTAATTTTAAAGCTCGTTTATAAACATTCGCCTCTTTCTCTCTCTTTCTCTTTAATAAGAAAAATATGGCGGAAATAGAAAGTTTCGTCAAAACTTCGGGAATCAGTTAGCACTACAACTAAGAGTCAATCTGTCACCGTTCAATCAAACTTAGATTCGAAACGGCTTCAAGAAACAACTATACCCCCTTTCTTTCGTAAAAATTATAAAAATAACCCTTTCATGGAAGAGGAAATATTAAATCGACCTTCGTCTTTCATCAAATGTTACTGTAACAACTTTGTGGTTGGTGGTCGAGGTTTTAAATTGGGAAAAATGAACCTCGCAGCTCTACGTACCATTAGAAGGGGATAATAGAGGAAGGATGACACTCTGCATCCTCTTAATACTATAGTTATGTAACATGATTCTTCCCATGCTCACCACCCTTTTTGTTTCCTATCCTGCTCATCAAAATTCAGATGGGCATCGCACCGTGCTAGGGTGAATTCTATAACTGTTTGGTTGTACTAAATCCTCAGCAATCAACCCTGCACAAACCTTGTTTGTCTTTACGTGGGACAAAAATTTACAAGCGCATGCGCCTTGGCAAATAGTTAAGCGCTAATAGAGTGAAGATGAGGGAACTATTTATCGCGGATGTGATTCGATTTAGTAACCTTGCTACAATAAATGTTCTGATTTTGGGTAGAACCATCTTACAATTAATCCGCTTGTGCTACACTTCTCTCGAATTATATACTTCTGGTACTTGATGTTCGTTGAAAAGGGTCTTTACCGTAGCAGCTCAAGTTGAACTCTGTATATTTATAATTTTGAATAGTCGTTAAAATGTTATTAAAGATTAATCCAATTAATTTTAAATCTTTATCTAAACTTTTTATATAGAATCCTCAAGGAGAAAAGTCTTCTTGTTTGTTATTGTTAGCCTGGTGGCTTCCAAGGAACAGCTGCTGGTTCAAGCACACTACAGACATACCCAGCACCCCATTTAATTACGTGTATGTATACCACTGGACCTAATTATAAATAAACGTAAAGTACATTTCCAGGACTTGAGATGTTCATTTCATAATTACCACCACAAAGTATATTAACACAAATTCCCGGAGTTTGGGAACTAAATAATCTTATCTTGAATTTTAATTTTTTTTTCTGACACGACACTCGAAGACAGGCAAAAGAAAGTGTAAACACACCAATGTCCTATTTCTTTTTTATAATAAATTAAGAGAGAATTAAAGAATCCCTAGTTCTGTTCCGTGTTATACGACGTTAAATGTCTCTTCTCCTGAAAAACACAGGACTATATATAGTCACTGTTTTTATATCAAGTGGAATAATTCAGGCTTGCAAACACACTCGTTTTTTTATGAATCGCAAAAAAAAATTTATAATTTAGTATTTATATTTTAAATAAATTTAAATAATAAATTTTTTCCAAGTGTTTTTACATGGTTCATATTACTCTTGGATAACCGATTTTCCTGACGTTCCGGGGTTTTTTCCTTTTTTTCCCATATATTTTCCTGACATCTCCAGGTTTTTCCCCATGTATTTCCCTGACATTTCCAGGTTTTTTCCCTATATATTTCCCTGACATTTCCAGGTTTTTTCCCTATATATTTCCCTGACATTTCCAGGTTTTTTCCCTATATATTTCCCCGACATTTCCAGGTTTTTTCCCACATATTTCCCTGACATTTCCAGGTTTTTTCCCATATATTTCCCTGACATTTCCAGGTTTTTCCCATATATTTCCAGATTTTTTCCCATATATTTCCAGGTTTTTTCCATATATTGCCTGACATTTCCAGGTTTTTCACATATTTCCCTGACATTTCCAGGTTTTTTCCCATATTTTCCCTGACATTTCCAGGTTTTTTCCTATATTTCCCTGACATTTCTAGGTTTTTTCCCCATATATTTCCCCGACATTTCCAGGGTTTTTCCCATATATTTCCCTGACATCTCTAGGTTTTTTCCCATATATTTCCCTTCCGTTTTAAGGTGAAAGGCCACCTAGTAACTGTGGGAGTTTTTTTCAAGGAGTAATACTTAAGGGATTGGTTAATTTTAGTTGGATCAACCCTTTCCCTGAGTTTTCCCTAAATTTCACTAAAAATAAATATAGATTTTCCCTTAATGTTTATTCGATAATTTATTTCTATGACATTCCCATGCAGCTTCTCCAGGGTTTCTTCTAGATTTTTAACGAACTCAGTTTTAAGACTAAGAAATAAATGAATTAACCAAATTCCGAAATTCGTGTTTTGGGAGCGCTTCCTGAATTAAGTTTATTAATTTTGATTTAAAAAAAAGCAATTAAAAATATCCATCTTAATTAAATGACAATCAATACCCACAGAGAATTAAATTTTGAAAACCTACCATTTTAAAAAATAACGTATTTGACCCCAACCAATCCATAAGTGCCAATCTAATTATTCATTCAAAAGAAAAGCATTATACTTAAAAGAAAAATATGTCAAATAATAATTTCTGACGATTCTCTGAATATACCTTAGCTCTTCCATTTGCCAGAGACAGACCTTCCCATTGCAATATTACCATATTACGTAATGTTTCTTAATTCTTAAACTAATAGAAAAGTTAACCTCATTGATCTGCCAAGTGATTCAAAATAAAGGCGCTCCACCAGCAGCAAGCGCGTAATCCGAAATTCCACTTTATCCGCGCGTGAAAGTGGCCATTCTTCCACGACCCTTACCTTATAGTTTACCCTCCTTCTTTAGCTAACTAAAGGGACGATGCAACAATTACAAACGGAAATAGGGGACGCGGTTTCTTCCGTTTCGTTTAAATTTGTTTTTAAACTAGCGCTTTAAATGAGGTTAAAGTAACCCAGAGATCGCGATAAACTTGAGTTAACAACTAAACTAAAAGAAAGAAACAAAACCCGCACATATCAAATTTAACCCCCAAAAATGTTTGTATAAACATTAATTAGGCTTAGCTATGTCTGTAACACACTTATTCCCAACAAAAGTCAAAGGTTACAATGTCTGTAACTCTTTTATTTCCAAAGAAAGTCAAAGGTTACAATGTCTGTAACTCTTTTATTTCCAAAGAAAGTCAAAGGTTACAATGTCTGTAACTCTTTTATTTCCAAAGAAAGTCAAAGGTTACAATGTCTGTAACTCTTTTATTTCCAAAGAAAGTCAAAGGTTACAATGTCTGTAACTCTTTTATTTCCAAAGAAAGTCAAAGGTTACAATGTCTGTAACTCTTTTATTTCCAAAGAAAGTCAAAGGTTACAATGTCTGTAACTCTTTTATTTCCAAAGAAAGTAAAAGGTAGCTTCGAAATTTAGGCTTAGCTCTTTACAAATTTAAATCTTTTTATGAAGTAAAACATGGCTAAAAATAATTAAGCTTAGCATATAGATGTTTGCTCGTTAAAAGATTAACTATTCGAATTAATTAATGTCTACAAATTAGTTAGGCAAAGCAGATGTTTGTAAGGCATTCATAATAAAGGTCAATGAGAGCTTCGAAATTTAGGCTCTTATAAACTCTTTATGAAGTAAAACATGGCTAAAAATAGTTAGGCTTAACAAGAGTCAAATTGAGCTTCGAAATTTAGTCTTATCTCGTTTCAAAATTAACTCTTTTTAAAGTTAAAGTTAAAATTCAAACAGAAGGATTTCAGCTTGTTATTATCCCTTTGAAAAGTGTTCCACCCGCATCTGTTCATTATAAATCCCGAGTTTATTACAAAATATTCGATGACTTGTTTCCCCTTTTTACAATACAACTTGATTTTGAACAATAGTTCTGGATTCCAAAAAGGGTCGATCCAATTGGACAGATTTTTTTATTTTTATTATTTAAAAGAATCAAATCGAGGCTAAGCTAGTGAATATATTTGTGGCGCGGCTTTACGTAAGCTGTTCCGCTTCATTCAATACACGCTTGCTTACAAACTTTTGTAAAAGACACCGTGCGGGCTATTTTCAATAAACTTTCACGGATTTCTTTCGCAAAAGGACCTCTAAAACTTAAAGTCGTAACCAATTTAAGTTATTTAAAAATAACAATGAAGTTTATTAATATTGAAAAAGTAAGGTCGAACATTTTCAATTTTTAAAAAAACAAGATTCTATAAATTTGTTGACGTTAATGTCAATTGTTTAGGCTATATATAATAATGATTGTTTATTATTTAGACCAGATTTAGAAGACGTGAGAACCGATTGTTTCCTATAAACTAAACGGTACTAGAAGCTCAGGAGGTCAAAGTGCACGGAGTCAAGATTTGTAAAATAATTCCCAATTGTTATAAGTTGGTATAAAAATAAATAAAATTGAAGTACAAGGAGTGTTTATATTATGTAGACAACATTTAAGATTTATGAATTTATAGCCCTATTTTCCCTAGGGGTCAAAGTTCAAGAGCTTGAGTTTTGAAAAACGTTTCCCAATTTTTATAGCTAGTATAATAAAATAAATAATATTGAAGTACAAAGATTTTTTATATTATATTATTTAGACCAAATTTATGAAGTAATAAACCTACTTTTATTTTTTCCTACTATATTTAGGGGTCAAAGTTCACGAGGCTGAACTTTGCAAAATACCTACCCAATTCTTATAGCTTGTATAGAAATTAATAAATAATATTTAAGTACAAGGATTGATTAAATCATTTAGACAAAATTTAAGATTTATGAAGTGATAGCCCTATTTTTCCTACTAAATAATTAACGGTCAAAGTTCAAGAGGTTGAGCTTTGAAAAATAATCCCCAATTTTTAGAGCTAGTATATAAAAAAAAATAATATAAATAATATTAAAGCATAGGAAAAACCCTGGCACTATATTAACATACTTTTAATTTACATTTAAATAAAAGGCCATTAACTTATACGCTAGTTTATACCAAATAAAAATAAAAATCATCCACATTTTCTCTTTCGGGTCTAAACTTCCATCACGGATATAATTGAATATTAAAAAAAAATCCAAAAAAAAAAAGAAAACACTGCAAGTATGACTTTGGAAAAAGTGAGACCAATTCTTTTTTTTTCTGTAAAAGTATCAGGTCAAAAAATTAGATTTGTCACGATGTACGAACTAGAAAAAGGTGACATTTATGCTAATTTTATGGAAATGATACCTAATTTTTATAAGTTAGTACATATTTTTCCGGGTTCTGTCAAGCGAAGATACGTTTTCTCATCCTCAACAAAACGTCAAGATAACTTTTGATATCAAGGATTTTATTGTTAAAAATTCTCCGGATAAAAACAAATAAATAGATTCTAAAAACCCCAAAGGAGAAAAAGCGTTTGTTTATATACTTTTAATTTTCTTTCAAATTTTGTTTTTAAACATTTTTTATGATTTTAGGGTTAAAAAACTTTGTAAAAGTGATTTAAAAAATGTTTTAAAATCTTTTTTAGATCCCGAAACATATCCTAAGCCTATTTATTTAATTTTTCCCGTCAATAAATTAATATTTAAAGGCTTAAAATTAAGTTTAAACTTGAAAAATAAATAAAATAAAAAAATATTAACGAACCTTATGAGTTGTAATCGACGTGACAGCTTGAAAAACGTTGCTAAACACCAAATAAATTGACGTTAAACAAATCAGCGTTCTTTTCAACGTTAACCGAGCACTTATTGGCGACACTAATATCATATTAAGTACTATAATTAACCCCCGAGTTAATTAAATTTTGAAAATTCCGTTTAACAATTAATAAATAATAACAAAAACAACAATGTTGACTAAAAATAATTTAACCGAGAACTTAACCACATTTTGAGGCCAGGGAAAAATATTTAATTAAAATTAATTAATTATTCTAATTATAGAGCTATATATTTATATAAATATATATATGAGGGTGCAAACGAAACGTTGGGTAAGTAACCAGCCCGCGGAACCGGAGAGAAGGTACAACTAGTCGACGGTCCGAGTACAACTCGGGCTTCTACCAAACTTTCAAACCACAAACTTTACCACATTACGAAAAAGAAAAAAAAGAACAAATTCATATATTTTTTTTTCAACGTCGCTCTATCTAGCAAGCTCGGCGCAACACACGAGGTTTTTGGCGGGTTTCAGTATATACGGGGGTGTGACTTAAACTTTAGGAGGGTGTACAACTTCAAACGGTTACACCAGAGTAACTCCAACAAGCACCAGAGGGTTCACCTCGGCTTTAGGATGGAAGCCATCAAATTCAAGCCTGCACAACAGTTCGGACAGACCAAGATATATATGCATACATAAATAAATGAATACTAGTTATTCGCGTTTTGGTTTCGGGGAAGGATATACTGTATTTTTATTGGTTACAAAAGGGTTATTACACGAGGTATATATATATTCAAAGGACATCCTGGAAATACTGTTTGTTCGGAGAAACTTAGCAAATGCGTCTAAAGCTAATTATGACGTGTAGGAAAACGATATTTTTCAATTTTTGGGCTTGCTTCTACTAGTTCTAATTCAGGAAACACTAAGGAATAATTACGAGTCCCTAAACATTGTAAAATTACCGGAGGGAAATAATTAATATGTATAAATGACATCATACTCCCTTACTTTAAATTATATACTTCCAAATGATACGGGTGCATGCAACCTTGGAAGCCATAGAATTTTCTATAGGGAAAGCTTATTTTATACAGGAAAAATTACCCATGTTAAGATTGGATTTTCTAGCATAATAATTTTTCCATTGTCAGATTAGGTTTCGAAAGAATTTGATTAATTCTGAGAACGAAGCGAGAGCGCTTTAAAAATCTGTCAAAAGCGAGTTTTTTCCAGAAGATAACGATGAGAAATAGGGATGCTACTACCAGAAGGGGATATTAGAAGAAGGATGACACTCTGTATCCTCTTAAGTACTTTAGTTATGTAACATGATTCTTCCCAGGCTTCCCATTTTCGTTTGCTCTCCCGCTCATCAAACTTCAGATGGGAATCGCACTGTGCTAGGGTGAATTCTATAAGTGTTTGGTATTAAATCCTCAGCAATCAACCCTGCACAAACCTTGATTGTCTTGACGTGGGACAAAAATCCACAAGCGCGTCATGATGAGGGAACTATTTATCGCGTATGTGATTCGGGTTAGTAACCTTGCTCCAAATGTAAAATGATGTTGGGAAGAATGCTGTTACAATTACCCTTGCCGCTTTGTGGTACCCTTCTCTCGAAAAAAAAAGTATTATATACTTCTGTTACTACCTATATAGAAGCTCAAGAGCGGCGGAGATGCGAAGTAGAGATGAGGGATTTTAAAAGAAGGGATAAAAATAGAAAATATTTTCTTCCGACACGAACTTTTCTTACAATATGAAAAAAGATATTCGCGAGCGATGTACGAATTAAAAGGAATCCTTTGTTTCCTAAACTAATAACCTCCCTCCTTTTCCCTTTATTAATCATTTCCCGTCGAATACGAACTCTCGAGACGAGGTTTTCGAACTCGCCACTCACAACACATCAAGCTGTTTAATCTCAAATCATCTAATTTTTCTGTACCGAGAAATGATTAAAACGCGACATGCTCGCGGTATACAACAACATTCGTAAGAATTACTAATTAAATATTAAAGGCGCTGATCAAAAAGATTAAACTCGGTTGTTATAACGATCATCAAAATCGCGTTAGAATGATTTAAAATCGAGTTTGCGGGAAAAATAGTGTTTCGAATGATGCCATGACAACGACCTCGTAATTTGCTTACATTGGCATTTCGAAATTGGCAGGCAGGCACGTGTGGCGTAGAGTTGACTCTATCGTTAACGACCTAAGAGATTTCATAGTGTTTTAAATTATCCTTAGTAGATTTCACGACCTCGGACCATATACAGGGTGTTTCTGATAAGTCTGTAATAAATTAATAAAAAGTGTCTTTGTACACAAAGACGCAAAAAAGTAAGAGATAAGTGTAGAAAATTAATTGTTTGAAGTAACAGATATTCAAATTTTCATTTTTGAAGACGTGATTATAAAACATCAATTATTTTAAAAAATTTCTTATCTTAGTTTTTTTCACCAAAAATTCTTTAAGAAATATATTTTATCCTTAAACATGTGCATCATTTTAAAAATAGAAAACGTATGCATTTTATTTTTTTTTTTTAAATTTAGAGATAGTTTGAGTATTCGGGCCTATAAAGAGAATAAAATGGACAGAAAATCGTTCATAGCAGACAAAATAAAATAAGCATGAAAACTAAACAAAACGTGTTCTTTAATTTTAAAGTTTTCGAGTTTTCAAAAATTGACGTGTTGTATCTTTCTCAAAAGATCACGATCAAGCTACATATCCTTTTGACTCTAATAACTACATCACAGTCAAAGGGCGAATGTAATTTTAGGTTCGCAATATTTTCAATTTTAAAATAAAAAAATAAATTCTTTTAGCTCTATTTTTCAGATATCCGAGTATTGGAACTTTCTCGAAGCAAATGTTTCAAGAAAATAAACAGTAGTATCAAAGTAGTTTCTCTGAAATTTTTGTGAAAAAAACTAAGATAAGAAATTTTTTAAAATAATTGATGTTTTATAATCACGTCTTCAAAAATGAAAATTTGAATATCTGTTACTTCAAACAATTAATTTTCTACACTTATCTCTTACTTTTTTGCGTCTTTGTGTACAAAGACACTTTTTATTAATATCTGTCACTTCAGTCTTAATATGAGTTAAAACTGTTTAGAAACTAGTATTTTAAAACTTATACTGAAAAGCAGGCGCTCCATTTAAGTCTTGTGGTGTTGCTCGTTTATTAGTTACCGCGTTTGAACTAACAAGGCCCTAACCATCTATTATAGAAGTATTAATCTTGATTGCTTCAACGCCCAGTTCAACTCAAATTGCCTTCCCGTCGTTTTCACGTGCAAAGCACAGTGGATGCAATAATGCAAATAGATTCCGAAGACTTAGGCTAAAAAATTATTACGTAGACCTGTGTACAAAAACAATCTATACACCTGTGCACAAACATATTCCATAGACCTGTGCTGGGTGACCACATATCCTAAATTTTATAATTTTTTCTATTTTCGGATGTCTTCCTATTAGTTCCTATAATTTCGATAATTTTCCTATATTTTCCTATTTTTTGAAATTGTAGATATTGTAGTACCTACAAGCACCTAATAGCACCCACAAGTACCTACAAGCACCCTTAAGTACCTACAAGCACCCACAAGCACCCACAAGTACCTACAAGCACCCACTAGTACCTACAAGTACCTACAAGCACCTAATAGCACCCACAAGTACCCTAAGTACCTACAAGTACCTACAAGTACCTACAAGCACCCACTAGTACCTACAAGCACCCACAAGTACCTACAAGCACCCACAAGTACCTTCAAGCACCCACAAGTACTTACAAGTACCTAAAAGCACCCACAAGTACCTACAAGTACCCACAAGTACCCACAAGTACCCACAAGCGACCACAACTACCCACATGTACCTACAAGCACCCACAAGTACCTACAAGAACCCACAAGTACCTTCAAGCACCCACAAGTACCTTCAAGCACCCACAAGTACCTTCAAGCACCCACAAGTACCTTCAAGCACCCACAAGTACCTTCAAGCACCCACAAGTACCCACAAGTACCTACAAGTACCCACAAGTACCTACAAGCACTTACAAGTACCTACAAGCACCTACAAGTACCTACAAGCACCTACAAGTACCTACAAGCACCTACAAGTACCTACAAGCACCCACTAGTACCTACAAGCACCCACTAGTACCTACAAGCACCCACTAGTACCTACAAGCACCCACTAGTACCTACAAGCACCCACTAGTACCTACAAGCACCCACTAGTACCTACAAGCACCCACTAGTACCTACAAGCACCCACTAGTACCTACAAGCACCCACAAGTACCTACAAGCACCCACAAGTACCTTCAAGCACCCACAAGTACCTACAAGTACCTAAAAGCACCCACAAGTACCTACAAGTACCTACAAGTACCCACAAGTACCCACAAGCGACCACAACTACCCACATGTACCTACAAGCACCCACAAGTACCTACAAGTACCTACAAGAACCCACAAGTACCTTCAAGCACCCACAAGTACCTTCAAGCACCCACAAGTACCTTCAAGCACCCACAAGTACCCACAAGTACCTACAAGCACTTACAAGTACCTACAAGCACCTACAAGTACCTACAAGCACCTACAAGTACCTACAAGCACCCACTAGTACCTACAAGCACCCACTAGTACCTACAAGCACCCACTAGTACCTACAAGCACCCACTAGTACCTACAAGCACCCACTAGTACCTACAAGCACCCACTAGTACCTACAAGCACCCACTAGTACCTACAAGCACCCACTAGTACCCACAAGCAACCACAAGTACCCACAAGCACCCACAAGCACCCACAAGTACCCACAAGTACCTACAAGCACCCACAAGTACCTACAAGTACCTACAAGAACCCACAAGTACCCACAAGTTCCTAAAAGCACCCACAAGTACCTACAAGCACCCACAAGTACCCACAAGCACCCACAAGTACCCACATGCACCCACAAGTACCCACATGCACCCACAAGCACCCACAAGCACCCACAAGTACCCACAAGCACCCACAAGTACCCACAAGTACCTACAAGCACCCACAAGTACCCACAAGAACCCACAAGTACCTTCAAGCACCCACAAGTACCTTCAAGCACCCACAAGTACCCACTAGTACCTTCAAGCACCCACAAGTACCCACAAGTACCTACAAGCACCCACAAGTACCTACAAGCACCCACAAGTACCTACAAGCAACCACAAGTACCTACAAGCACCCACAAGTACCTACAAGCACCCACAAGTACCTACAAGCACCCACAAGTACCTACAAGCACCCACAAGTACCTACATGCACCCACAAGTACCTACATGCACCCACAAGTACCTACATGCACCCACAAGTACCTACAAGCACCCACAAGTACCTACAAGCACCCACAAGTACCTACAAGCACCCACAAGTACCTACAAGCACCCACAAGTACCCACAAGTACCTACAAGCACCCACAAGTACCTACAAGCACCCACAAGTACCTACAAGCACCCACAAGTACCTACAAGCACCCACAAGTACCTACAAGCACCCACAAGTACCTACAAGCACCCACAAGTACCTACAAGTACCTACAAGCACCCACAAGTACCTACAAGCACCCACAAGTACCTACAAGCACCCACAAGTACCTACAAGCACCCACAAGTACCTACAAGCACCCACAAGTACCTACAAGTACCCACAAGTACCAAAGGCAGCTGGTTACATAATTTATTAGTGTGGGGGACCTTTTCCAACTTAACTTGTTAGCTCACACAAAGCTAGGTCCCCTTGTTTTTCAACCACCACGAAATTTGAACCAAATAGCTTTAAAAGTGCTAACATCATAGACTGACTCTTTACACTGCTTAAATATCGCAGATTGGAATGGTTTTGAAAATTTAAATTTAAACATACTTAGACTTAATTATAGTCAATGAAAATTGCTTAGCGGAATGTTAGGTGTTGTACCTTCCATTTAAAACCGTTTTCAAGTCTAACAAACGTGTAGTTTTTCTAATATCGTGGCCACAGGATCGTTTTTTTCAGAAAATTTCCCATGTTATTTCTATGGGAAAAATTCCTGTTTTTCAACAAAAGGTGTGATGAATTTTATGGAAATGAAAACCACCCTTAGCAACTTTATTTTTTATAAAATTAACTAATTAATGGATCTTTTTGAAATTTTAACCAAATATTGTGGGCCAGAATTGTAGTTCTGTGGAATTTTTTCAATACAGTTAATGCAATACAAAAAAAGTTACATCCAACCAAAAAACCCTCCTTATACATTAAGAGCAGTATGAAGTCTTATCTAAGAGAGCTACCGCTCTCTCAGAATTAAAGGGGGAATTTTCTTTAGACGAACGATTTTGGGTCGAAAATGTAATAATTTCTATCACATTTTGCCGCCCGGGCCACTGTTTTCAAATTAAGATTAGAGTACTTTACGGATGACCCCTTAAAGAAACTCATCAAAGACAATGATTTCTAATTTAATAAAGGGGTCATCCCTAAAACACTCCATCAAATCATAACTCGATAACAGTGTCCCATGTGGCAAAATGGAGATAGAACTTACTTTTTCGACTCGAAACTGATTTCCCAAAGAACATCCGATTTTATTTATTACAGACTTATCACAAACACACTTTATAATTTATAAACAAAGTTTGATTTAATTAATTAATAAAATTGGTTTTTAAATCATCATTCGCGAAAGTTATTTATCCCTCCTATAAATCTCAGTACTACAATGCAACGTAGGTGGAAAGCAAGGAGGAGTGATACGCGACGTTAAAATCGTGGTACTAAAGTATAAGGACGTGTTGGTCGTTATCGTTAGCCGTCTCGGAAGAAAAATGAATTAAATATCGAAGGACAAAATCGGTCTTCCGCATCGACGACTTTCAATAGAAGTTTATTTAAAATATAAACTTTTGATCCTTTCCTAACAGAAGGAAACCCCCTTCTTTAAAAAGAAAACTAAATAAAAAATTGTTGGTAAAAACTTTCTCGAAAAAGCTCTGGCAACAAACCCTTTTTGTCAAAATTAAATAAAGGCGGGTCATCGTTACGTCTTTGGAAGACACATTGACCCATCTTTAGAACACGCCCACTAAGCTACCTTACAAAAATTACACTTAATCTTGATTATGGCGAAATCAGAGGGTTTTTTACATGGATGGACGAGTGGTACGGCTAACCTTTCGCCTGGTACTCTAAAAACTATAAGTTTTAAATTTAAAATTTGCAAGTACAGGGTGTTTCTAAGAAGGTGTCAGAAATTAAGGGGTAGGTGTTCTTTGGATGAACGATTTCGAGTCGAAAATGTAACTTCTATGACATTCTGCCGTTCGGGTCACCCGTTATGAGTTTGGATTGGGGGTGTTTTGGGGATGAACACTTAATTAAATTAGAAATGATTGTCTAGATCAGTTTCTTAATTAAATTTAAGGGATCACCCGTAAAACACTGCAAATATACCTTGAAAATGGTGGCCCTTAGGGTCAAAAATGTCATAGAAGTTACATTTTCAACTAAAAATCGTTCGTCCAAAGAACGTCCCTATTAATTTCAGACACACCTTTCAGAAACACTCTGTATAGTTAGGGATTTAACAAAACTATGAGTTTTGTCATTTATGATAAAAAGATACCTGGCAAACAAAAATTAGGTGTTTCAACAAGACAATTAATGAAAAAAAAATGAGAGCTCGACACGTAAATCAGCCAACGTGAATTCCGGAGCGTGAACTCGCAAAGTTCTTGTTCTTGTTTTAACAATCAACTTCCTCGGGATGTGTTTCGCATCCACACCTTTCCCTTTCATCACTCCTCTAAATAGAGTAAGGGCATCCATCCTCTATTCAACCTATTCCATCCCTACGCGAGATAGCGCCGAGTGTCATTAGGACCTAGTTTTAAGCGTAACAAAAGGCGACATCAAGGTACTTGGCCTCATTCGATGGGGAAAAACGCCTACTGGACCTATTTTATTTCCCGTCGGAGTAGCAGAAACGATGTCCACTCAACAAAGACGGAACCTTCGAAAGTCAGGCTAAAATATACTTGACGCCGACTAATCCGCTAATGTTCTACATATTTCAGGGTGTTAAGGCTTCGAAGCTTTCGGGGGTGGATTTTAATGATCAATGGCGGGACAATTTGGCAAAATTTTGGAATAAATATGGCTATTCTTTCATTCAGGGTGACGAAAGTGTAGGTTTATCACGAATCGCCATCGTTTTATTTCCCTTAAAACCCACTCGCTTTCCCAAAACATTCAAAGCTTGGTCGTGTTAAGTGTTTTAATTACCCGAATACGCACGCGGAAGCCGCTTTACCGCCAACCCGAGATTTCTCATTAAACATAAACTAATTTTAACCTTGTAACGTAAAATTCAAATTTAACATTCAATAGAGTATAGAGTATAAAAAATGCTAACTTACATTCCAGATGAACCGAAGAGAAATCCAGAAATAATCAGTGTTTAAAAATGAATCCAGTTTCGTAATCACAAATTGGCAGAAACGAAAACAGTAAACGATTTCGAAGACCACGTTCCCGCGCAATTTTTAAAATTTGGGGCGGAAACTTGGCGACAATAAGAGAACCGCGACTTTAGCGCCTTCTAGCCACGAGAGTTGTAAACTTTAAATAAAATGGCTGTACCTAGCATTGTATTTTTACCCTAACACCACCTTTCTCATTTTTTAAACAGTTCTTTCTAATAAAAGATAAGATATGACACATTGAAAGTGCAGTTTTAAATTAAAGA
This sequence comes from Phalangium opilio, assembly GCF_054372755.1. Taxonomy (NCBI): domain Eukaryota; kingdom Metazoa; phylum Arthropoda; class Arachnida; order Opiliones; family Phalangiidae; genus Phalangium; species Phalangium opilio. The sequence continues at coordinate 114,403 of NW_028324226.1, forward strand.
TATATTCGTCTTCTTCGTAAAAATCAATAATCCGGCACTAATTAATAAAGAGTAACTATATAATTTAATAAAAATACGGACAGTAACGCAGCACAACCTGAACATGGAATTAAAGCTAAAGCGTTGCCTACGTTAATCTAGGCCAGTGCACGGTAGTTTTGAAGGGGGGGGGGACTTTTAAGAAACGCTACTTCTTATTTTCTCCCTATTTTAGCGCGAGATTTCATTGATACCTGGACCAAAACGCGCGCGAAAATGAGTATTTTAAATTCCAACCGCGAGAAAATGAACATTTCGAATTTGGCAACTTAAATTGCCAAAATAAAAATAAAAATCAGCGCCGCGCACAGGCCTTGATTAACGTAGGCAACGGCTAAAGCTAAAGCTTTAAGGTTTTTGGTTACCAGAAGCAGAAGTTCAATTCAGTCCCAAGCCTGTAGACATAGAGTAGTATATATTTAAACCCTGGAGTAGCAACTTACCAATTACCCTTGAACAGCGATCAGCGATTAAATGTAAAATGGCTGCCACCATGCGAGGCTTCGTGATCGCGAGGAAAATATTTAAACCAGTGCCTTTATTTCGTTCTTTCGTTTCCGAGACTTCATTATGGGCTAATAAAAATCAAAATAACGTAGAAATACCAAAAATTAGTAAAAACGAAGATGCGTTTGCCAGTTTTCTTAAGGTAATTAAGAATAAAAAACTTAGACAAGGCTTAACGAATGAAGTCCCTGAAAGTTTAGGGCCAATCAAAACTACTCACGTGACTAAAGAAACAAGAGCGCGAAATTCAAACTGGGTTAAAAAATTTAAATCTGACGAAGATTGCGATAAAATAATTAGAGATGATTTAAACGAAAGCTTTGACAAAGCTTTAGAATCGTTAAAATACTATGACAAGGCGAATAGATACCCATCCCAAAAAACCTGCTTCACATTATTAAGAATTTCCCTAATAAACCTAAATCCAAAGGCAACAGAGGACATTAGACAAATAATTAAAACAGCGTATCCCCAGGAATTTAAATGGCAAATGGGTTACGAACATTACATAGCTGAGTATCATTGGAAAATAGGAGATTACTCAAAAGCTATGGAAATATTTGACAAATTATTCTCTATGTATAATCAACGTAGAAAAAAATTAAGTGATATGCTACAATTCATGGCAAGAAAAATAATTAACGAAGAGTCGGAAGATGAAGTTAAAAACTTGATTCAATTCGTAATTAGTCTAATTAACAAGTATTCCACGCATCACCCTGCTACAAATGTTTGGTTATTGCTATTTCTCAGTGAAAAAGGGACTAACCATATTTTATCCAATACTTTACTGGGAATAAAACCTGATAAAATGGCGCCTTTCGTTCTAAATAAGATTGAAACAATTTTAAAACACGCTAAAGAAAAAGGGGATATTGATTGCGTTCAAAGAATGGTAGAATGTGTTCTATTTCTTCAAGCTAAAAGCGAATACACTAAAGTTTTCAGCACATTACTGGAAATACAATGTTAGTTATTAACACTAGCTCCAAGAGTTCATAAGATATGTTCCATTAGTTTGTCACTGGTGACTGGTTACAAATTAGAGCTTGTCATGAAGTGACGTAGGTCATAGCTTAATCCAAGGTCATAGATTTTAGTAAATACCACGCCTGCTGAGGCGCTATCAAAGCATGGAGCTGTATTGTAGAAGGAGTAGAGACTAGGCCTCTAGGTCCTAGACATAAGCGTACTAGTGCTCCGCGCACAATTTTCGCGCATACCGAGCCTATGTAAACAATCTCTGACGTCACGTGTTTTAAAGAAGGCGTCGTTTTCTTCTTTCCCGGCTTAATTCTTTGAATATTTTCCATATTATAATTAATATAAATAGAAATAATAGTAAAAATAAAAATTTAAATAAGATTTGCAAACGCTTGAGAAACTCCCGTCACCCGGACTCTGATACACAAAAGACCGAGGCTTAACCCTCCTGAATGTTCGTAGCTCGCGGCCATCTTTATTGTTTACATGGGCTCGCCTAGGTTTGGAGGGAGGGTCAAAATGCATACCCCCTTTTTATGGACAAATAAGGTCTAGCTTTTTTAGTAGAGGGGAAGCTACAAGTCTCTACTCCTACAATACAGCTCCGTGATCAAAGGCTTAGTACATTAAAAACTAACTGCATTTAGTCAATTCTCACGTCGTTCTCGAACTAGCTCATAGTAATTCTCTAGCATTACAAAGTATAACTAGCGTCATACTTATGGAGAACATATCTTATAAACTTATGCTACCTCCCAATAACAAATTTCCCCATTAAAATGAAACAAACCGTTTGTATTCCAGGCATAATCGGAGACTTGAAAAGTGCTCAAGAAACCTTCAAATACTGCAATAGCGAAGCAATAAGCCTTAGTGGAACTGCAATTTCGGAATATGCGAAACTCGTCAAACCCACTGTTGTTAAAACACAACCAAAAACCGCCGAATTTGAATTTCGCTTTAAATTTTGATTATTTAATAAGAAAATTTGACTTTGACTTTTATTAATTAATTAATGTGGTTTGGAGTTTATAAGTTGATTACAATACAAACTTATTTAAATTTGACTTTAATGTATGTTAAACTTGGAATGTAAAATAAACTAAATGAAAAATATTCTATATATATATTTATATTCGATACTGTTTTTCACGTCCACTTTTTAAATGGTTTGAAGTTAATAATATATAAATAGGTTTTAGCACCTTTTTTTTACCTTTCTTTATAAAACAATTCCCGGGGCAGTTTTTCTGAACCTCATTCTCACTCTCACTCTTTCTCTGGAAGGATTATTTAATTTTAAACAGGCACTGATCTTGGCTAACCATCTTTGTGACTACGCTCTTTCTTTAACTGGCAATCAAATTCAATAACTAACTATATTTATTTATTTAAGGCACTTTTAATTAATTAATGTTACTTAGTTTTAACTGGATTTAAAAATATTATTTATTCCCAAAAGTAAGTTGCATTAATAATTAATTTTGTTGTATAAAAATACTTCCCAATAATCTAATTTGTTATATAATTAAAGTTAAGATTAATCTTAATTTTTTTTTAAAGATGGATGTCTGATTCTAAAGTTAAACTTAATTGAATTAATTATTAATTAATGTTCCTTGCTATGCCTAAATTAGAAAAAAACTAAAAAAGGCACTTCCCCATTACCATTACCAATTTTTTTTTTTAAATTAAAGCTAAGATTAATCTTAATTTTTCTAAAGATGGATTTCTAAAGTTAAAGTTAAACTTAATTGAATTGAATTGAATTAATTAATGTTCCTTGCTAAGCCTAAATTAGAAAAAAAAGGCACTTCCCCATTACCATTATCTAATTTTTTTTTAATTAAAGTTAAGATTAATCTTAATTTTTTTAAAGATGGATTTCTAAAGTTAAAGTAAAACTTAATTGAATTAATTAATTAATTAATGTTCCTTGCTAAGCCTAAATTAGAAAAAAAGGCACTTCCCCATTACCATTACCATTATCTAATTTTTTTTTAATTAAAGCTAAGATTAATCTTAATTTTTTTAAAGATGGATGGATGTCTGATTCTAAAGTTAAAATTAATTGAATTAAATTAAATTAATTAATGTTCCTTGCTAAGCCTAAATTAGAAAAGGCACTTCCCCATTACCATTATCTAATTTTTTTTTAATTAAAGCTAAGATTAATCTTAATTTTTCTAAAGATGGATTTCTAAAGTTAAAGTTAAACTTAATTGAATTGAATTAAATTAATTAATTAATGTCCCTTGCTAAGCCTAAATCAGAAAAAAAAAGGCACAGCTGCAAAAAATGATTAACTGACTCTTAAGCGGGAGAAAAAAAATATACTAAATATATTTTAAAGTTGCTAATTAGTAATTACTTTAGTTCTGTGTTTTCAGTATTTGTAAATTAATTATAATTAATAAATTTCGTTAGAGCAGTCTCCCAATTAGTATAACTATTGTTGGAGTAGAGAAGAAAACAAAACAAAATAACAAATAATAAGAGTTTTAAGACTTTTAACCACCTCAGTCAGCGGTTCAATCAGCGGTTGAACCACTATCTCCTCCTCCTCCACCACAATCACCTGAAGAACTTTCAGTTGTAGCGCAACTTTCCGTCACTGTACTACTTTCCGAAGTGACTTGATGGTGGCTAGAGGATTCTACAGTGGATCCTGTTGTCTCTATAACAGCAGTTGCTATTGCCGAAATGGCTTTATCTACCTCTTTATTATCATCGTTACTGTTTTTGCTTGTTTCCACAGTTACTGTAGCTCCATCCCCGTAAAAAGTTGGCTAGATTAAACCAAGTTAAGTATGTTTAATATATGACATGTTTGAAGTGTTTTAGTATTAGAAAGAATTCAAGAGATTAATTAACCAATATACAAAGGCTGAGCAAAAAACCATGCTAAGCAGGGGGAGAAAAAAAAAATACCTAAAATAATTTCAGAGCAGGAAGAATTTCAATTTTTAAAAAAGTAAGCTCAGAAACTTTCCTAAAAAGATGAAGAAACTGGCTTAACCTACAAAGCTTAGGAATTTTATTTTTAATTAAAGGAAAAGTTCAGGTTCAATAACATGATCCCTTAAAAGAATGGCGTTTTTCTAAACATAAAAGGAAAAATATATGATCTATTATTACAAAATAAATTAATAATTAAAATTTAATAGTCTTAAAAACATGGACTACTGTTCCATCCTCCATTGCTTTAGTGGCGTCTGCTTAATCGAATCACTTACCCTTACCTCTCAGCCTGTGAGAATTCAACCAATCCTGTTTGGGTAATGGGTTCAGGCTAGCAGACGCCACTAAACCAATGGCGGATGGCGCATTAGTCCTCGTTTTTAAAACTAATTTAATGCTAATTATTTTGTTATAATAAGAGATCTTTTATTTATTTATTTTAATATTTAATTCCTTTTATATTTAGGAAAAAAGTTCCCATTCTTTTAAACTATAATGTCATGTTCCTGAATTTTTCCTTTAAAATTAAATGAAAAGGAAATTTTTAATTTTCAAAATTAGTAAAATTAAAAATACCTTATCATCAATTGTCAACTTTTCCATTCCTTCACAAGGATCCCCAACAGAGATTTTTCTCGTTTTCTCTTCATCATCTTCATCATCATCAGAATCATCATCTTGGGAAGAATCCTGAGAAGTGGGAGAAGTTGGGATGGAACCAGCATTGTGGTTAATAGCCGCTGCTATGGCTTTCTCTAGATATTAACAGCCCCCAAGAAAATCATTTTAAGACTCTTAATTAATAACTTAACTAAGGATTTAACGAACCTTTCATAGATTCGGGAGTGAAATCAACTCTGGCTCTGGACAGAGTATCGTAGCAACTAAGACAGACTCGAAGGGGTTTAGATGACATAGAAGGCAACAGGAACTTTTTGTTGGAGCAAACACCGCAGACAACAGCTCCACATTTTCGGCAATGATGTTTTCGATTAATTATAGTAAATTGTGTTTTTCTACAGTGCATGCAAGTATTAGCTTCCGCATCCGGAACCCATACTGCAGCGTGTTCGGTAGATGGTTTTTTACCAGCTAAAAATATTATTAGTTATCATTTTCCCCAAAGGAAATAATATTAGTTATCATTTTCCCCAAGGGAAATATTATTAGTTATAATTTTCCCCAAGGGAAATAACATTATTTATAATTTTCCACAAAGGAAATATTATTAGTTATAATTTTCCCCAAGGGAAATATTATTAATTATCATTTTCCCCAAGGGAAATATTATTAATTATCATTTTCCCCAAAGGAAATAAAATATTAGTTATAATTTTCCCAAAGGAAATAAAATATTAGTTATAATTTTCCCAAAGGAAATAAAATATTAGTTATAATTTTCCCCAAGGGAAATATTATTAATTATCATTTTCCCCAAGGGAAATATTATTAATTATCATTTTCCCCAAGGGAAATATTATTAATTATCATTTTCCCCAAGGGAAATATTATTAGTCATCATTTTCCCCAAGGGAAATATTATTAGTCATCATTTTCCCCAAGGGAAATAATATTAGTTATAATTTTCCCCAAGGGAAATATTATTAGTCATCATTTTCCCCAAGGGAAATATTATTAGTCATCATTTTCCCCAAGGGAAATATTATTAGTCATCATTTTCCCCAAGGGAAATAATATTAGTTATAATTTTCCCCAAAGGAAATATTATTAATTATAATTTTCCCCAAAGGAAATATTATTAAATATCATTTTCCCAAAGGAAATATTATTAATAATCATTTTCCCAAAGGAAATATTATTAATTATCATTTTCCCAAAGGAAATATTATTAATTATCATTTTCCCAAAGGGAAATATTATTAGTTATCATTTTCCCCAATGGAGATATTATTAGTTACCATTTTCCCAAAGTAAATATGAAGTTAATCTTAACTTTGAAATGTTTCTCACTTTTGTTCAATAGCTCTTCCAAACATTTATTGATATGAGACATCCATTCTGACTTTTCAGTAGCGGTGGCAGCATAAACTGCAAATGATTTTGTTGGAGTTCTTATCAGCCAACCATTTTTCATTGACGGAACTACGTGATTATGCGAAATCAATAAATTATTGAGAAAATTAACAAATACAATTCAGACATAGTTTACTTTCATCATCAGGTAAATTTTCTAATTTGACTTCTTCCAACGGTATTATATGTTGTTTATTATACTGTAATTGAATCTTTGTTGAAAATAATGATTTTCGCCATTAAAATAAATAGATCTGACCTTTTTCTTATTAATCATAATGTTTCCATAGACTAATATATCGTTGAAAAGAAAAAACTGCCTGGGTTTGGCTTTCTTTCTACACATTTTCGTCAACACTCCTTCCCCAACTAAAACCCTTCCTTCTACAGCCAAGGGCTTTTTAATGAACAAAATAATGGGAAATTAAAACCCCAACCTTAATAAAATGATGACTAAACGAATAAAAATAGAAAACAATTAATTACCTGTCCAGAACTACCAAAACAATCCTCGACATTAGCGATGCGTTGAGCATTTAGGGTGGAGTTGACTAAAAAATTAACCAATTCCATTATACAACGCGGTCGACACTAATAAAAATATCTACGCTAATTTAAGTTTTCAAAACCTTCATCAAAGTTAATCAAATTAAACAATACACCTACATAATAACGCGATGATGCTACAAACTTTAATTGAAATTGACGTTTCTCATTTATTATCTCATTTGCCCCCCCCCCCCAAACTGGCCAAGGCTTAACAGTTTCATACCCTAATTTCCCGAATACAAATATACTCTAATTTTCCAACTGAAACCAAATTTATCTTCAAAATACTATCTTAGTATGAATTAACACGTCAATTTTAACCAATTTAAATATAATTAAAAAACAAAATTACTCACCAAGTTGATCTACCATCTTCGAGGAATTAGGCCTAACTCAACTATGATCAACGGCAGACCATATACGTTTCCGCCCATTCATTCCACCCCTCATTTGAATCACGTGACAAACTGACGGTACATACTAATTTACAAAACTAGTTTGGCAAAAATCCATCTACGTTTCCGCCCATTCTTTCCACCCCTCATTTGAATCACGTGACAAACCGTTGCCTATGTTAATCAAGGCTTGTGCGCGGCGCGTATTTTTATTTTTATTTTGACAATTTAAGTTGCCAAATTCTCTCACCTGAGGCGCTATTAGCTGGACCTAAATAATTTGAAATGTTCATTTTCTCGCGCTTATCTCATTTTCGCGCGCGTTTTGGTCCAGCTATCAATGAAATCTCGTGGTAAAATGGGAAGAAAATAAGAAGTCGCGTTTCTTAAAAGTTCCCCTTCGAAGCCACCGTGCACAAGCCTTGATTAACGTAGGCAACGGACAAACTGACAAATAGAAATCTGGTACATCCTAATTTACCAAACTAATTTTGCAAAAAGCCATCTACGTTTCCGCCCATTCATTTCATCCCAATTTGAATCGAGAGGGACAAATAGAAACACGGCACAACCTAAATAACTGCTCTTATTTGCAAAAACGATTATTGGCTGAAATATGTAAAATAGTCTAGTTTACACGAACTGGATTTTATTGACCCTTCTTTAATATCGCACGCACCACACTCATAGTTTTGCAAATAAAAACTATGCAATATCGCACGCACCACACTCATAGTTTTGCAAATAAAAACTATGCAATATCGCACGCACCACACTCATAGTTTTGCAAATAAAAACTATGCAATATCGCACGCACCACACTCATAGCTTTGCAAATAAAAACTTCGCAATTTAGTAAGTCCATCCATTTTTTTACGCGGCTTCTTTGATGTTTGGCGCTTCCGTAACCTTGAAATAAGAGCGTGGCATCATGCATGTGGCACATTTTTTGACAGCTACTTCTCGTTGTTTAAAAGTCATAATTATTATTAAATCCCATAATCATATATAACGTGGCCATCGAAAGTAAATTACCTACCCCCTATTATTTTATGCGGTATTTTTTCCTGCAGGTGCCAACGATTCAAACTAAAACTATGGCAGCAGCATAAGTTCATAAATAACTTACCGATTCCGAAAGTGTGCATAAATTATCTTACCAAACCGGCTTAAAAATGTTTAGGACGCGAGTTTTCGCTGGTTTCGTGGAAACAGGTTCTTTAGTTATTAATAAAAACTTGCGGAAAAATAATTTCAATAAAATAAATTTAATAAATCGGCAAAATTTCCACTTTTCCATTAAGAGGAATATTCAGTATAAATCTCTCAGTCTTTTTAAAAGTGCGGATTTTACAAGAAATACACACTCTATTAGCAACGTTGAAAAGAAGTAAGGTTTTCACATTAAATTTCTACCAAATTTAGATTCAATTTAATTAATTTAACTTGCAAACCAATTTTAAATAAACTTTAAACTTTAAAACAACAGCTTAAAAGAGCCCAAAATGGATACAGAATTATCCGCGTTTGACGACGTTTTTACCGAATTTTCTACAACAATTAGGAAAGAATTAGAGTTAAAAAATCTAAAAGAAGTCTCGGATTGGATTGAAAAGGGTCTATATTATAATGTCCCTCATGGCAAAAAAAATCGCGGAATAGCTTTGGTTAAAACCTTTCAAATAGTAGCTTCCGATACTGAATTAACGGCTGAAAATTTAAATTTAGCCCGGCTTCTTGGCTGGTGTGTCGAAATGGTGATTAATTTAACTACTCAATTATCTAATATAACTAATTAAAAGATTATAAACAATTAATTAATTAATTAATTAATTAGCTTCAAGCGTTTTTAATTATCCTTGATGATGTCATGGATAAATCTTTAACAAGGAGAGGTCAGGATTGTTGGTACAGGATTGTATGTTTTTTTTTTCATTGTATTATAACAAGAAGTGATATCTAGTTTATTAGGGAGAAGGTATAAGTTCGCCACATTTATAATCTAGCTTTATCTCCAGTCCAAACGTAGCCTGTCCGGAGTTAAACCCCGCCTCTAAATTACAACCAGCATCTCATTGGTTCTTGAAAACTCACGTCAGCAGCGCGACGCGAATGACGAAAATTACAGTCATATTTTCCGACTGAGGAGAGGCGAAATAGGCTAGCCCGGCCTCCTTTTACGTCCCCCCCCCCTTGTATTTTGAAAGGGGGAGAGGCGAAATAGCCCGGCCTCCTTTTACGTCCCCCCCCCTTGTATTTTGAAAGGGGGAGAGGCGAAATAGCCCGGCCTCCTTTTACATCCCCCCCTTGTATTTTGAAAGGGGGAGAGGCGAAATAGCCCGGCCTCCTTTTACATCCCCCCCTTGTATTTTGAAAAGGGGAGAGGCGAAATAGCCCGGCCTCCTTTTACGTCCCCCCTTGTATTGTGAAAGGGGGAGAGGCGAAATAGCCCGGCCTCCTTTTACGTTCCCCCCCCCCTTGTATTTTGAAAGGGGGACTGGGACTATGGCGCGCCAATACTAAGGCATATTATACCTTCTCCCTAATAAACTAGATATCACTTCTTGATTATAATTTTTATTGTGTTGATAAACTCTATTATTATTACGTTTCTAGAAAGGGGTTGGCTTTAACGCCATTAATGACGCAGTTTTGATGGATCAAGCTATTTACATAATTTTGAAAAGGCATTTTTCCCATCTTCCTTGTTACTTAGATTTAATAGAGACTTTTCACGATGTTAGTAATATAATTTGAAATTTTAATTGAACTCAATTAAAATTTAATTAAACTTAATTTAGGTGACGTTATGGACTTCTAGTGGTCAAAGTTTGGACATGTTATCAACTCCAATTGATACCAAACCAAATTTAACCTCTTATACCCCTGAAAGATACGACTCTATCGTAATTCACAAGACTGCTTATTATACTATTTATTTGCCTGTTAAATTGGGCGTAATTCTGGTTGGTAATTAAGTATATAGAAGTAATTAAGGGAATGTAATTAATTAATAAGAAATAATTAACAGGCGGGTAAAAAGGAGGCGTTTACTAAAGAAGTAGAAGACATTCTCTTAAGTATCGGACATTACTTTCAAGTCCAGGATGATATTTTGGATTGTTTTGGCGACCCAAAAATAACGGGGAAAATCGGAACTGATATTGAAGATGCAAAATGCAGCTGGCCAATTGTAACTGCTTATAAACAAGCGACTCCTCAGGACAAACTAATATTAGAGGTTAATTAAGGGTAATTAATTATAATTGGGGGCAATTTTACTAATTAATAAACTATCTTTAGGAAAATTACGGAGTCAATTCCGAAGAAGCTGTTTCCAAAGTTAAGAATATTTATAATAAACTTGGTATTCTATCACAATTCGAGAGCTATGAACTCGAAATATATAATAAAATTGCCAAACGTGTTCAAGAAGTAACGGAAAAAAGTGATATTCCAGCTATTGTATTTTTTGGATTACTTGATAAAATTTATAAAAGGAAAAAATGATTCAGGAAAATTCAAAATTGCTAATAAATATATATTGAATTGATAAATCATCTAACTGGTATTTTTTATATAATCTAAGATTAATTTAATCAATAATAATATTGCTCAATTAATTTAAATACGTGGAAATGTTTTATTTATGATTTGTTTCAAATTTATAAAAATATTATCATTATGTTCAAGCTAATTTTTGGTTTAATGAAAATAAAATTAATTCTAATTATTTTCTCTTGTTGGAATTTATTTTTTTAATTTTTTAGTAGCGGGTTCCCCCAAATTAACGGCTTCTTTACTTGAAACTGTAATAGCTTTTTCCAATGTCAATTTCTTTGCCTTCTTTTCAAAAAGTTCATAATTTGATTTGTATTCTACAGCCTAAAATATTGAGTACTCATTCATTTAAGGCCGCTTATGGGACCAAGGCTTAGCGTTGAGTAAGGGATGGGCAAGGTCAATGACCCTCTGCACCAAGGCTTAAGGAGGGCTGGCTCTAAAGGAGCTATAACAAAATATTTACTTACAATTTCATTGGCCAAAGGGTCATCAGGGTTAGGAGTATTCATTAAAAGCAAAATGCTGGACAAAACGGTGGAAATATTCAAGGCTGGAGTCCAGCATCCATGGGGTTGAGCTTTTAGAATGTCCAAACAAATTCTTCCAGCAGAATCAATGTTTGGATGATAGATTGGAGTTTTGAAGCTAACTCGAGGAGGTTCAAAGGGATATCTATCGGGAATTTGAACTTCTAATTGGAAAACTCCATTTTCGTAAGGAGTTCCTTCGCAGCCGGCGATACCTAAGCTAAAGCTGATTAGGCCTAGAAATAGTTTTTCACTATCCAAACTTACTGGCTCCCAAATTCACTAAACTGTCATCAATAGTCCAAGCACTTATACCAAACGGAGGGCTATTCCTTAGCGCTTCAATTTCCTTCTTCATTCTCGACATTCGCTGCATTTTTTAATTAATTATTCCGGATATAAATATAATACCGTTAATCAATCACTTACCGCCATAATGTCAAACGCAACTAGCAGACGACACAATAATCACGTGACTGAAGGTTGATTTTTACCGCCATCTAGTGTAAGTCAAAAGGAAAAGGTCAAGGAGAAAAAATGGCTACGAAAAACGTTCTTCAGTTGCAATTTTTGCAAAAGGTTCGTAACTTTCGTTAAAATTAATGGTAATTAACTCAAAAATTAATTTATATTTCAGATAAAACCTATTTTGACGAGGTTATCATCAGGTTCAAGTTCCAACAGGCCACCAACACCAAAACCTCCGCCACAAAGTGAGTTTTAAGCCAAGGCTTAGCTGAAATTTTCAATAGAGTGCTGTCAGTTGTGACGTCAGATCCAAGGTTAAACGTCACGAGTCTGCCTTTAGCAATGGGCGGCCATGACAGTTACCGTTTTTTCTTTATGGGAAAACAGCATGGGTGACGTCACACCGGCGCTTCTGACAGCACTCTATAGAGCTATCTCAGTTGTGACGTCAGTGTCTGGGTAAAACGTCACGTGTTTAGCTTTGGCAGTGGGCGGCCATGTTTGGTACCGCTTTGGTTCTATGGGCAAATAGCATGGGTGACGTCACAATGAGCCTTCTGAAAGGCTTAGCTGGAATTTTCAATATTAAATTAAAATTACATTTTTGGGAAAAGGTTCATCATCATCGGGAAGCTCGAGCAGTGATGGCAAATCATACCAAGTTCCCGAATATTATCAACATAATGAATACACATTTTTCGATTACATGATTCATATGAATGATAAAAGATTGAAGCAACCTTCATCAATCAACAAATAATAAATAAATAAATTAAAAATGTACTAAAAATAAAAACAAAATGTAGCTTAAATAAATTTATTCCGCTAATGTGAAATCAAATTTTTGAAATTCTTTTCGAAACTGAGCTACTAGAGCGCTTTCTTCCTCTTTACTTCTACTACAATTTTTCCAATCTTCTTTACCGGGTAAATTCAAAAGTTCAGAACTTGTCAAAACTTCGCGTCCAAAATGAAGAGAGAATCTCTTATTAATCCGATGAAATAACTTTTCTCTATTTGGTAATTCCACAAAGAAATAAGGAATTCCTTGCCTTACAATCTGGAAGAATAAATAATTATAATAATTAGCCCTAATTCTATTAATAATTAATTTAAAAAATAATATTAAATACCTGTTTTAAATCGGTATGTTTTGGAATTTCATCTAAAACGTAATTCTGATCTTTTCCATATTCAACAAAGACATCCTTGACATTAGAAGAGATTGAATTTGAAACTGGAATCACCTGAATATGTTTAATTAATTAGTTAATTAAGGCCTAAATTAATTATAAATTAAGGCCTAAATTAATTAATAATTATAAATTAAGGCTTAAATTAATTATAAATTAATTATAAATTAAGGCTTAAATTAATTATAAATTAATTATAAATTAAGGCTTAAATTAATTATAAATTAAGGCTTAAATTAATTATAAATTAAGGCTTTAATTATAAATTAAGGCTTAAATTAATTATAAATTAAGGCTTAAATTAATTATAAATTAAGGCTTAAATTAATTATAAATTAAGGCTTAAATTAATTATAAATTAAGGCTTAAATTAATTATAAATTAAGGCTTAAAATAATTATAAATTAAGGCTTAAAATAATTATAAATTAATTATAAATTAAGGCTTAAATTTAATTATAAATTAAGGCTTAAATTAATTATAAATTAAGGCTTAAATTTAATTATAAATTAAGGCTTAAATTAATTATAAATTAAGGCTTAAAATAATTATAAATTAACTAAATTTCAAACCTGAATTTGTAAATGGGGCGATTTAAAGTTTCTTTCATAAAAGACAACTCCTTTTCCTTTAGATTTATAAAAAAAACGTAATGCAACTTTATATTTTTCAACTTCTTCTAAAACATCATCTGTTAAATATATCGTTGATTGATAATGTCCAATGGGTAGAATTAAAACATGATCAGGAACTAAAGCTCCTTTGGCTAAGGCTACATAAACCTACAAATTCAAATTTATTAATTAATTAATAATTAACAGATTAGGAATTAATTTCAAAGTTAACTAACAAAATCTCCAACACTAATAACGAGATGTTTTTCTGCTTCAGGACTTCCCAAACAAAACCAACAAGGTCCCATGGGTTTTGCTAATTAATAAAATTAATAAAAACAAATTATCACTCAAGTTATTAACTATTTAATTAAAATTAAAGTTAATTAAACTTACGATGATGATCATATTTTTGTTTCTTGTTTCTCTGCTGATCAAACTGATTATTATTTCCTTGATGTTTTTTACGTTTAAAATCAGAATGTGTAGAATCAAGGTCATAAAAAAACTGGGCTGATTTTTCAACCTATAATTAAAATTAGTGGTTAAAAAATTAAAATTTTAATTAACCAAGACTTTTTACATTTTGAGTCAATCTCATTTGGGCTGAAGAAAAAATAAAGGGACACTCAGTTACATCTGGAGGTTGTTGAGTTAATTCAGATGTCGTTATTGTTGATAAAGGAACAATTGAAAATGCGTAAAGCCACTTTAATTTAATTAAATAAAATTATTAATAACTAATTTTAATAAATGAATTAAATACTAAATAGGTAATTAATAATTATTAATTAATTTTAAATGGGTAATTAATAATAATTACTTTTGTTTTTGTTGTATTTCCAACTTTTCCTAATGAAATAAATCTAGTGCAATGACGTGGTTTTTCATTCAATATTCTATGATTTCTATAAGGTAATCTTTCGTAATTAAGTCCTTCCAACCCGGCAAAATGATACCGAGGCATCAAACTTTGAGCTAATTTGGCTAAAAGTTCCGATCCGGTATTTGAAACATCAAAATTATCCTGGATTAAAAAATAAAAGGTAAGTTTTCATTTTTCAAAATTTTTGAATTAATACTAATTAAAGTAATTAATTAGTTACTGGAGGTTTTGCGTATTTAGTTACTCCCTTGGGCCATTGGGATGTTAACAAAACATCAACTCCTTTAAAACCAGCGGCTTCAACAACAGATTCTTGGAATTCGCCAATTTCTTGTAGATTAAATGTCCAATCCTCAGAATCTTTGCTTTCATTTCCGCTTAAATAAGCGACTTTTAAACCAGATGAGCCCGTAAGAATACCCTTTTTGCCTAGAAATTAATTTAAACTTGACAGTTCTAATCGAGGAAAATGGGAGTTTTAAAAAGGAAACAAACAAACAAACCTAGATAAACAATATTAGGACATATTTCACATCCATCTGCGGAGGGAAAGTATTTGCAGTGTTCTGGCTTACAGGGTCCAAGAATATAAGTCACAATTGGAGCTAAAATAAACTTCCAATAAATTCTAAACATATTTTCATCATTTCTTTATGATAAATCATTTAATACCTTGAGCTTTACCACTAACATAATCTTCCCATTCACTATTGTCATCCCCAAAAAAGTTACCAACACAGAATATCATCTTTCGGGATAAATTTAATTTAATTTAATCAATATATAAATGAAGGCGATTTAATTTAGTTAATTTTAATTACCTCGAAAGGTCCATTCTTTTTATTGACGGCGCTGACGCGACTAAAAAACTGTTTAAATTTCCCATCAACATCACCACTAGCAAGGCTGAACACGATAAAAATTAACCAAGGCTTAGCGAGAAACTTAAACAATTTTCAGTTTACGTAATATTTATAGACGAAAGTATTTAATACATATACTTACACTTTAAGAACTCCTTTGGACATAATTTATTATTAATTATAACTTAGTACTGTCCAAAAATAATTAAAAACAAAATGAAGTCACGCTGCTCGGTTTAATGATTCAATCTGTAACGCCGCGCACCGCCATATTGTTGTCACGTGGGACGGTGACGTCGGGGAAGGCTGCGAAAAGCCGCGAAATTCAAACTGACGATCAACACGAGTTCAAAATTAATCTTTATTGGATAATCAGATTACGGATTTATATCATTGAAAATAAAATTTGTAAACAATCCTTAACAATAATAATAAATTATTTTAATTTTTATCGTAAATAATTTGTTGTTGAGTTAATTGCCAATATAATCCCTTCAATTTTTGAAGTTGATAATGATTTCCAAGCTGAAAAAGGAACGGGTTACGCAAATAAATGACATTAATTAGCATATTATTTACTTCGGCCACTTTTCCATTCGCAATAACGGCAATTAAATCGGAATTTTGAATGGTACTCAAACGATGAGCAATAACCAAGACAGTACGACCCTTGACAACTTTAGACAAGGCATCTTGGACTGCTGCCTCCGACTCCGTATCTAATGCGCTGCCAACCAATCAAACAAACACTCAGCGAAAATAATCGGGAATAGACTTAAACCAGGGATAAATGAGGTAAGGTGGATTGGAAATGATGACGGGCTACCTGCAGCACCGTAACTCTCCCAGTGTACCTCGCGCACGCCCATACCCTAAGGTAGGCGATTGGTAAGTGCTGCCGCGTAGCGCCATTGTTTTGAATGAGAACAAGCTTTTATTTTTAAGACAGAGGGGGGGGGGCGTCCTTTACGATTTCATACTGCACGACCCTACCTAAACGGTGAGGATACTGGGAGGACTTCGGTGCGGTAGGGTGGGGGTACAGAGACAACGTTATAGGTATGGGGGTTTCCACGCCATCCCTCTCTCTCTCCTTCAATCTTGAAGTCATACCTAGTTGCTTCGTCTAAGATAAGAATGGTTGGATCTTTCAATAGGGCTCTAGCAATAGCGATACGTTGTTTTTGACCACCCGATATGGTCACTCCTCTTTCACCTAAAACAGTGTTAAAACCTTGGGGGAAATTTGACACAAAGTCAAAAGCGTTGGCTAACTTGGCCGCCTGGTAAACCTCTTCGTCACTGGCGTCTGGTCTTCCGTACCGTATATTTTCTAAAACGGAAGTGGCGAACAAGACTGGTTCCTGTTCATTTGACACAAAATAATTCAGATCTTAACGGGGAAAACGGAATAAGCCCAATCAAGAAGTGATATCTAGTTTATTAGGGAGAGGGTTTAAGTTTCCTAAGTATTCGCGCGCCATAGTCCCAGTCCCCCTTTCAAAATACAAGGGGGGGGGGGACGTAAAAGGAGACCGGGCTATTTCGCCTCTCCTCAGTCGGAAAATACGTAATTTTCGTCTTTCGCGTCGCGCTGACGTGAGTTTTCAAGAACCAATGAGATGCTGGTTGTAATTTAGAAGGGGGATTAACTCCGGACGGACTGAAGATAAAGCTAGAAATGTGGCGAATTTATACCTTCTCCTAGGCTAATAAACTAGATATCACTTCTTGGCCCAATCTTATACCTGATTAATAAAGCCAATAACTTCCCCTCTTAACCACGTAGGATTTAAATCTCGAATATCTCGACCGTCTAAGGATATTTCACCTTTGTCAATATCGTAAAATCTTTCTAACAAAGCGGCCACCGTTGACTTTCCACCTCCTGATAAGCCGCAAAGAGCTACAATCTTCCCTTTCGGTAGCGTTAAGTTAAAATCATTTAAAACCACCTTAAAGATGGGGAGTCATTTTGTAATGAAAACCTTCTTTTCGGAACTAAAACGGAAGTGAATTTTACTTGTTCCGGTCTAGTAGGATAGGAAAACGTAACATTTTTAAATTCAACATTCCCTTCTACCGCATTTTTGTCAATAATTAGCCCCGATTCGATACTAACAGATGGTTTCAATTGAATATACTAAAAAATTAAATAAATTAATGCTAATTTGCGCCAACCAAAACATTAATAAGCTTAATAACCTGAAATATTCTGGAACCAGCTGCGGTACCTCGTACATATAGACCAAATAGTAAGGAAAGCTGAGTTAAGGACCTAATTAAGCGGCATATTTAAGTTTAATTTAACATTTGGGGGGGGGGGGAGATTAAAATAAATTAACCTTTGAATAGTTTGAGACGCCACTAAAAAGGACATTAAACTGCCCGCTGACATTTCTTCCGAGCAAAAGAGGAGACCACCAAATCCAAGAACTCCCAATACAATCCCATTCAAAGCTAAATTGACAGCGCCTTGAAAAGCGCCGATACCAAGACCCAAACTAGTCTGCAAAGTTTCGGCTTTCAAACATTCATTTTCGTAGATTCTACGCTTGGAAATAAATATTCAATTTTCTTATTTTTTTTTTCTTCAGCCGTTCATTTTGACAAGGCTCATACAACTACTGGAAAACCAATTTCCCTGAGATTTCCAGGTTTCCCCCAATATATTTTCCCAGAGTTTTCCAGGTTTTTTAACGTATGTAAAGGACTTTCACGCAACTCCAATAGAACCAATGTTATATAACAGTAAGTGATAAGCCACCATAATAACATAATAACAATAAGTGAGACACTCTCATAAGTAACACAATACCAATAAGTGATACACTCCCATAAGTAACGCAATACCAATAAGTGATACACTCCCATAAGTAACGCAATACCAATAAGTGATACACTACCATAAGTAACGCAATACCAATAAGTGATACACTCCCATAAGTAACACAATACCAATAAGTGATACAGTCCCATAAGTAACATAATAACAATGAGTGAGACACTCCCATAAGTAACATACAAATACGCCCACGTTAACCCTACGGAGGGAATGTTTATGAACATTTTTCTTAATTACTCGGCTCCTGTTTGCAAATTCACTAAAACCTTAAAATTTCCCTAATTTCCCTGAGTTTTCCAGGTTTGTATGAACCCTGTTTGAGATTACTCTATTTCTTTGGATTCCATAGCGAAAGCTCGAACGGTACGAATATTACCGATCGCCTCATCAGCTACCGCGGACGCTCTCCCAGTCTAAAGCGAATCTAATTTTAATATCACGTTGATTATAGACGCGCCTCCTCGAAGGGAGTGTTTATTTACTTGAGCTTGCGCAGCTTTGGATAAAACTCGCAAAAACGATCCTAAAGTTGCTCCAGCGATTATCAAAGTCGGTAAAATAATCACCATTAATCCCGTCAACTTGCTCGAAATTAAATACAAAGATATAACGCATCCCACCGCCTAAATTAAACATCAATTACAAACAGCCTCGTCTCAACCCTAATTGCGCTGGAAATGACAACAAAAAAGGGGCTAACTTGAGTGGAACTTCTCAATCCTTGAGAAATACACATTTTAAAAGCGCTTTTAAACTCTTGGACATCCGACGTGAGTCTACTTAAAATCTCGCCCGTTTTGTGATTATCAAAGAAAGCTATGTCTTGTTTGATAATGGAAGAGAACAAAGCGCTTCTCAGTCTGGTAGACATTCTTTCACCGGAAATGGACAAACCAGAAATGTACAAGAAAGTAAAGAAGCTCTGAGCCAAATAATACTGAAAAAGTTTCAGAACGGGCCCTCGAATTTCGCTCAAAAATGAATCCGAGTTGGCCACACTCTTGTCAATAAACTTCGATATTACATTGACTAAATCTCCCAAAGTTATGGGGATTTTTACGTTTAAATACGAGACCACAAGAGCACTCTGCAATTATATTGAGAAATTCATTATATAGATAGTTTACACACATGGAGGATTCATACCATTTACACCAGAAGGCCTGGCTACCTGGAGGACAAAAACCGGTCTGCTTTTGTCCGCCAGGTAGCCCGGCCTTCTGGTGTAAATGGTATGAATCCTCCATGTGTGTGTAAACTATCTATAGTCTCATTTTTGAGTTATATCAAGAAGTGAAATCAAGTTCATTAGGGTGAAGTTATAAGATGACAAAGTATTCGCCCCATTTCAAAATACAAGGGGGGACGTAAAAGGAGGCCCAACTATTTCGCCTCTCCTCAGTCGGAAAATACGTAATTTTCGTCATTCGCGTCGCGCTGACGCGAGTTTTCAAGAACCAATGAGATGCTGGTTGTAATTTAGAGGCGGGGATTAACTCCGGACCTACGTTTGGACTGGAGATAAAGCTAAAAATGTGGCGAATTTATACCTTCTCCCTAATAAACTAGATATCACTTCTTGGTTATATTGAGTCAGCTTACAATTATGGAGGCCAAGATGTACCATTTTTCAGGTTTGACAAAACCCCACAACTGTTTGAAATCAAATGGTAATTCTTTCTCTTTTTGGTCGCTAGCCACCAATCGACTGTGAGAGAAATCAATCTCCTCAGTCGCTGGGGCATCGCATTTAATCCAGATTTTATCACGATTAACGTTTAAAATGGCAGTCAATGAAAGACCACTCGTGACGCTTCCAACTCCAAATAATATTCCGTTCAACGTATTGTTTTTAAGTCGCGCCGTTTTCGAAGCATTCTTATAAACGTTTGAGGTGCAAAATCTTGGAATTGGAAATTTAAACGATTACAGTTTAATTTTTGTTTGTAAATACGAAATAAACAATTAATGCAGGGATAGATTTAATTTTAGAAGTAGGAATGGAGAACGGTTAGTATTTACTCCAGTCCGACTCATAGCCCCGTATAGAGCCCCTCCCTCCAACACGTAACGAAAAGTTTAAATTATCTTATTGGCTCACTTAAACTACGTTTTGATGACGTTGCTGACGGGGACGGCGAAAAATACGTAAGTCCTTTATACCTCTGTCGCAATGACCCTCCCGCCTCTTCTTTCACACCCCTACGTCCCGTGGAAGGGGGTCCGGGACTTTGACGCGCGCTCAGATTACTCTGTTCTCCATTCCTACTTCTAAAATTAAATCTATTCCTGATTAATGTTTTAAAAACAAACCGTGATAAACTTGATTTAAAGAGATTAGAGTTGAAAGAAATAGCGTTGGATGACTTAAACTGACTAAAGTTAAACAAAGTTCTACGCAAGTGTATAAGTAACATTTTGTAATATATATATTTTTTTTTCAAGGTTAAAGTTAATTTAAAGTTTATATGTCTTCCTCCAAAGATATTTTGGGCAATGCAATGCGCACTCAGTCATCTAGGTATAGATTGAAAGAATTTGAAATTACAATAAAATTTCATTTCCTTTTTTAACTTTCAATGATTTTTGTTTATTTATCCCCACTCCTTACAGAATTTTGTCATAGAATTGTTCTTTTTTAATTATGGTTTTTTTAACTTCATTTATGTAATAAAAAAATAGTCCTAAATAATTTGATTTAATTGATTTCGTTATTTCGAACTTAAAAAGTTGAGATACTGCAAAATAACACCAGAATAAATACCTTGTACACTAGGGTTTAATAACTATGTATATTGTATATATAACGGGGATTTGGGTAAGAGCTAGAATATATCATTTATTTTAGTTTGAAACGTTTTCCATCTCTTTCTTGAGGAGCGGCGGAAACTTTGCGTTTGTTCATGGTCTTGGCAGCCGCAGTCTTGATGTTTTTAGACATGTTCCTTGTTTGAACGGCCTCGGTCGAGCTAACCCTGGTCTCTTTGTCTTTTTCTTGGTTTGATTTGACTTCGTCCAGAGAAGAGATCTTTTCGTTTTTGATAATAATTTCGTCCGAAGTTTCATTTTCTTCCTTTGTCTCATCCTTCTTGACATTTAAGACCTTAACCATGGAAGAACTTGGTAAGGAATCTTCAGATAAGCATTGGTTTCTCGAACGACTTAAAACTGAAGCCACGTGACGATCGTATTCCAATAATTTTCGGCTAATTTCTCCGATTTTACCGTCTTGTTCAGCCAATCGCGTATTTTGATCCTGAATTTGTTGTTGTTGTTCAGTCACCTTTTTTTCCAGCCCATTAATTTTCTTCTTCAAGGCTACATTCTCAGCTTGATTACGTTTAGTATCAGCTTGTTTTTTATCCGATTCTTTCAGCCTCTTTTTGATGTCGGGAAGTTCGACTAATTTGCGTTCGTGATCAGTTGTTTTCTTCTTCAATTCTAACAGATCTTTTTTGACGGTGGCGCTGTAAGTCGTCATTTGTTTCAATCCTGATTGTATCTTTTTAAGTTCCTGTTTAAGGGAGCTCCCGATACAAGTGTTATTTCCACGGGGAGAAATTTTGAAGGTGGTAGAGGGGGTCAGAGTGATGGTGGTGCGACGAGAAGCCCCAATTCTTTGTTTCAATAAAGGGACAATATGTTCGTCAAAATGTTCCATAGCCATTGAGGAGATATCTCGCAATTCTTGCAATATTTCGTGAGAACGAGGCGGAGTAGCCGTAGCTTGAATATTGCGTAAGACCAAATAGATTTCGTCTATAACTTTCCCAGGGATAAAGCAGCAGAGACCCATATCAACGTACTTCATGAAGGTCATGCTAAGTAGCGATAATCTCGTTTCGATGGCCGTTAGGATATCAGAATGCCTAGCCAGAGGGTGATCTCTCCTTTCCGATTCTCGTCTGGGTAGCTGAGCTTTGATATCTCTCAAACATTGCGCGTGGTACCGTTCCACTCTCAAAAAACCCCGATTAAGTAATCGTTGGCAGCATTTGTTAAACTTTGGACAAACGACCCGCAAACGACTGATTTCGTCGTAACTAAAGTACGATACTATCTTGTCCAGAACTTCCTCCGGCAAGTTAAGAAGCTGCAGTTTGTTATTACCTCCGGTAACGCGAGCCACAGCCATATTGTCACTTTTTTATTTCAATTGTTTTATATAACACTACAATGTCTCACGTTATATTTCTTAATTCAAAGTACGATAGCAAAAGAAAGAAGAAACACTTGGAATAAATACAAACACTAAATATATACATCATTCATTATTGTCCCATTTTGCGGTACACTATGATTTCCGATTCCGAATTTTACCAACCCCATTTTTTTCATTAAAACATTTCATTACCCCTTCCCTTATAACCAAGGCTTAAGCCCTCAATTAAAAATACTACATATATTAACATTAGAGACTTACCCACGATCCAGGTTTTAATCCAAATAGAATTCCAATTGTTAATGCACAATTTAGCTTTACACTCAATTAATTTTTATTATTATAAAGCGCAAAAGTCACGACTAAAATTTATAAGCCACCATTATTAAATAACAGCGACCCGCGTCAACAAATCGACGGATCACGGATTCTAAATTACTAAATCACTTCAGTTCAGCTTCAGCATAGCCTCCAGAGTCCTTGCAGTTCGGATCTCGGGAAGGCACCGAAAGTACTGACGACCTGATCAAACTTCACCCTTTTCCACGGCCGAAAATGGGGCGCCAAAAGCTGAAAACTACGGACCAGGGTTGGAAATAAGGTGGATTTTGTTAGTGGTCCTCGGGACCAATGACCCCTCATGTTGGAATTATTAAACTGGTCCTTGGGGCCAGCGACCCTTGCATTAATTGTTTTTTTTACTGGTCCCATTATAAAATTTCTAAATTGGTGAGAATAAGAAACGCGTAAAGGCACAAAAGTAAGCTGAAAGTTCTAATTGATTTTGAATTTTTCACTGTAGGAAAGAGTAGCGTATCAAAATCAAAAAACAGTTAACTTTTATTTCTTATTACAATTTTGCGACTAGTTGCCACTAAATATCAATCAACGTGTCTAATGATATTTGAATTTCCAATGTCAAAATTGTAAATTCAGTACTTATAACCGTTTTCCAAGTCTCCAAGATAAAAAACCAGGGGTGTGCGAGTACTCGTTAAGTTCGAGTACTCGGTTCGAGTATCGAGCCGAGTACTCGACTCGATACTCGATAACAACACATTGAGATACTCGAGACAGATTCAAGTAGCTTTTTAACATCTTAAATACTCGACAAATACTCGAGTCCGAGGCTTACAACTATAGCAGACGATGAGTTCATGATCATTTATTTTGAAAATCACCTGTTCAATGTTTAATTGATCACTATTTTTTTGAACTAGTTAGATGTTAGATAATTGAAAATCTTCGTTATTTTCAAGAAATTTACAAAATTGCTACTCGACAAGTCAATATTTGAGACTCGATAATTACTCGAAAGAACCAAAATTTGACCTATCTAAATACTCGATACTCGAAAGTATTTTTGAGACTCGGCTCGATACTCGATAAGAAATTAGTTTCGATACTCGGACTCGGCTCGAAACCGAAAAAACGGGACTCGCACACCACTGCACAAAACCCAACCCCAGCATCCTCCTTGTCCAAAACAAACCTTTTAAAAGTATTAGATTATACATGATTTTACCAGATTGTCTAGCCCATTTTTAGTTAGTTTTACCTCAAGTAACCAAGGAACGCTTTCGCTGTAACGTTTGAAGCTAGCGCACATGTCGGCGAAACTAACCTTCTCGAAGAGAATTATTATATACTTCTGGTATTATTGACCATTGTCGTTACTGTAGGCATAGCCCCCTGGATCACGCGACAAATTTCAAAAGATTTGAGCCATTATTTGCCAAATTAGGGCCAAAAAACGGTGTTCCTCCCATAGACGACCATGTTAAAAGCTGACGGCTTTGATTTTTCGAGCAAAATCCCCGATACGCGCTTTAACATAGGAAAATAATTCTTTGGGCGGGCTTCTATAGCGCGAGCAGCCTGCGTCCGCGAGTCGCGTGATCCAGGGGGCTATGCTGGAGGGAAGACTCGCATCTCTCGCCATTGAACCATTTTAGGTGGAATTTCTGATAGCATTTTGACGTGTATTGCAACCCGATTATTCTTACAGGACACCCTCTTTATGGGGCATAGCATCTTCTTTCTTCATTACTTTTTTTATTTTAGTAATTTTCTAATTAAGAACAGGAATAATTAGGCCAAAAACAAACAAAGATTTTGGAATATTAATTTCAGAACTTTTATTTGATCTAGATCAACGTAAAACTGGGTCCCATGTAAAATGAATTAACTTTCATAGGAATTAGTTTAATTACTATGATATCAGGTTTCAACCTATTAGACAAACACGTTTATAGGGTGGTTTTTCCAGCTGCAGGAATCCATAAACTCCAGTACCACTTTTTAAAAGTGTTTTGGGCTGTTTAGAAGACATTAGTAAATTGTAATTAACTAAATTATTAATTATATTAGAAAATAGAAACAATAAAATTGAAACGCACGCTCCCGCCATATTTTGAAGTCTGCCTAACTTCAGCAGCGCCATCTAGTGGTCTATATTTGCACCAAAATAAGCCTATTCATTCTGGGTTCTTTTGGAGCGATTTCCGTGGGAACGAGATGCTGCGATTTTCTGTGCGATTTTTGCTGGTAAATATTTTGATTTTATTTATATTTTAAGGGTTAATTTTGATTAAATAACAAAGTTTTATCGCAACCGATCGGAAATTAAGCGTTGGAAGTGGAAAATTTATGGTCAACCGTGCCAAAATACGTTTGTAAATTACGACCAAGGCTTACGGGACCACTTTGGTTGGCACCACTGGCTGGTGCTACTATTACCAAGGCTTACGGGACCACGTTGGCACCACGGATTCAAGGAAGCTGTTCTGCTGTTGCCTCTTTCAGTAGTGGTATAAGAGATCTTTCCAGGTAAATATTTTATTTATATTTTAAGGGCTAATTTAGATTAAATACCAAAGTTTTATCGCAACCAAATGGAAATTAAACGTTACAAATGGAAAATGTATCTTAACCGTGCCAAATAGGATTGTTAATTACGACCATTGTCTGTTTGAAGAAAACATAGCCTTAGTTGATTTTATATATTGGTTACCAAACATAATGGTAGTTATTTGGAACTCCTTAGTTCTAAATAACTAATGCACTTTTGTTGCTTTGGTTTTTGGCCCTTAACTGAAGCGAGTAGAAAACCCTTAACGGCAGATGTATTAACACCGAAGTTAGGTTTCTAAGTAACTGTAGTTCTCTAAAATGTTTTCAATTAACAAATCTATTGGTGTAAATATGGGTGTCTAGGGCCGGAAATAAGCACAGGACACATTGTCCAATAACATTTAAAATGTCCCATACTATTTTTAAAAACCAAGGGGGTCACTGGCCAATTTGACCAATGAATTTTCCCAAAGTTTTGATAGCTTAACCAAGAACACGCGATACTATTTTTGCACACTCTAGTGGACATTGTCCTATAAATTTTCTAGTCAAAGGAGTTAAGTCGTTTTTGTCCTTTGAGTATGTTATAGTCCTATTTGCCCCCCCCCCCAATCCAACCACATTAGAAGCCCGAGTAATTAAGCAAAAGGTTCACAAACATACCACCTCCGTAGGAATAGCATTACACCCAACTTTGAAAGCTCATAACTGTGGTTCTACTAGAGATATGGGGATGTCCTCTGACTATGTTATAGTCCTATTTGCCCCCCCCCCCATCCGACCATATTAGAAACCCAGGGTTACGACAAACAGGGGCTGAGTAATTAAGCAAAATGTTCACAAACATACCCCTCGATAGGAATAGCATTACACCCAACTTTGAAAGCTCATAACTGTGGTTCTACTAGAGATATGGGGATGTCCTTTGACTATGTTATAGTCCTATTTGCCCCCCCTCCATCCAACCATATTAGAATCCCGAGTAATTAAGCAAAAGGTTCACAAACATACCACCTCCGTAGGAAAAGCATTACACCCAACTTTGAAAGCTCATAACTGTGGTTCTAATAGAGATATGGGGATGTCCTTTGAGTATGTTATAGTCCTATTTGCCCCCCCTCCATCCCACCATATTAGAAGCCCGAGTAATTAAGCAAAAGGTTCACAAACATACCACCTCCGTAGGAATAGCATTACACCCAACTTTGAAAGCTCATAACTGTGGTTCTACTAGAGATATGGGGATGTTCTTTGACTATGTTATAGTCCTATTTGCTCCCCCCCCATCCCAACATAAATACACCCAACTTTGAAGGCTCATGACCGTGGTTCTACTAGAGATATGGGATTGTCCTTTGACTATGTTATGGTCCTATTTGCCCCCCCCCCCATCCCAGCATAATTACACTCAACTTTGAAGTCGCATAACTGTGGTTCTACTAGAGATATGGGATTGTCCTTTGACTATGTTATGGTCCTATTTGCCCCCCCCCCCATCCCAGCATAATTACACCCAACTTTGAAGGCTCATGACCGTGGTTCTACTAGAGATATGGGATTGTCCTTTGACTATGTTATGGTCCTATTTGCCCCCCCCCCATCCCAGCATAATTACACTCAACTTTGAAGTCGCATAACTGTGGTTCTACTAGAGATATGGGATTGTCCTTTGACTATGTTATGGTCCTATTTGCCCCCCCCATCCCAGCATAATTACACTCAACTTTGAAGTCGCATAACTGTGGTTCTACTAGAGATATGGGATTGTCCTTTGACTATGTTATGGTCCTATTTGCCCCCCCCCCATCCCAACATAATTACACCCAACTTTGAAGGCTCATGACCGTGGTTCTACTAGAGATATGGGATTGTCCTTTGACTATGTTATGGTCCTATTTGCCCCCCCCCATCCCAGCATAATTACACTCAACTTTGAAGTCGCATAACTGTGGTTCTACTAGAGATATGGGATTGTCCTTTGACTATGTTATGGTCCTATTTGCCCCCCCCCCATCCCAACATAATTACACCCAACTTTGAAGGCTCATGACCGTGGTTCTACTAGAGATATGGGATTGTCCTTTGACTATGTTATGGTCCTATTTCCCCCCCCCCCACATCCCAGCATAATTACACTCAACTTTGAAGTCGCATAACTGTGGTTCTACTAGAGATATGGGGATGTCCTTTGACTATGTTATAGTCCTATTTGCCCCCCCCCCCTCCATCCAACCATATTAGAATCCCGAGTAATTAAGCTAAAGGTTCACAAACATACCACCTCTGTAGGAAAAGCATTACACCCAACTTTGAAAGCTCATAACTGTGGTTCTAATAGAGATATGGGGATGTCCTTTGACTTTGTTATAGTCCTATTTGCCCCCCCCCCCATCCAACCTAGTAGAAACCCAGGGTTACGACAAACAGGGGCTGAGTAATTAAGCAAAATGTTCACAAACATACCCCCTCGATAGGAATAGCATTCCACCCAACTTTGGGGGTTCATAACTGTGGTTCTACTAAAGATATGGGGGTGTCCTTTGACTATGTTATAGTCCTATTTGCCCCCCCCCCATCCCACCATAATTACACCCAACTTTGAAGGCTCATAACTGTGGTTGTACTAGAGATACGCGGAGTTTTTGCACACACTAGTGAACGAGGTCCTATAAATTTTCTAGTCAAAGGAGGGGACAGATGTTCTATATGAAAGTTTTCTTATTTCCGGCCCTGTGGGTGTCAAGCCCATTTGTTTTCACCGTAACATTTGTGTAGTTACAAGTTAGCCGTAGAATTTAGAAGTTTATTTTGGCACACAGTATTCTTGATTCACATTTATGTCGTACTTATCTAAAATATTTGAAATTAATCTTATTAAATTTTTCCAATTAATTGCGCATTGCATTTATTCCTGGTTTTACTATTCAATCTTTTAGTCGGTTTAAAGTGATTGTTTATTAGATAAATATTTCAAGATTGACCCTAAACCGTATTAATATTTATCTTTCTAGTTATGTTAAATGATTTATTTGAAAGTGGCATTAATGTTATTCAAGATGCTTGTGCCCATCTAAGCTGATAATAATTTTAATTTTGTATTAGATTGTTTGAATTGAATAGATTTTATTTTTTTAGCTATCATTCGTTTCCAAAGGAGAAATTTATGTTGGATTCTAGAATGAATTATTATTATTTGACAAAATACACCCTATATTAATCAGGTCAATGAACCCATTACAATTCCGGATCTACACTTTGATTTTATCCGTTGAAACTGAATCTCACTAGGAAAGCAATTTAGATATTTTAGGCTCTCAGTGAAGTAATTAAATCTTATCAATAATAATTTTAGCAATATTAACAGGACAATTCCATTCTCAATTCAGGTCTACACTTTGATTTTATCCGTTTAAAGGGAATCTCATTAGCAAAAAAGACTATTTCGACAGCCTGTCAAACATTGTAGGCAATTATTGGGATATTTAGTTTATGATTTATTATTATATTTATTCTTAGAAGGAAAGAGCTTGTGTCCTTCTCTTTTTAGGGATTTTTTTCGCCAGGACATGAATAAAAAGCTGAAATATGGAATAGGTGAAAACTGGTCCTAGCCCTCCCTTTTAAGAATAATGAACGTAATCAGTATTTTAAGGGTGAGATTCCCTTTGCGGTATTAAGGTATCTAGTTTTAATTATAAATATTTTTAGGGGAAAAGCGTTTGGCAACTCGTTGAGGGAGTTTTGTAGGATCTAAATAAATTTATGATTTATGTTTAAGGTAGAAGGTTGCTTATACGCTTTATCCTTTAAAAGTAAACACGATTTTGAGCGAGTTTAAATCAAGGCTTAGGTTTTTATGGTATTATTCTACTTCCCCATACTAAGGTATTTAGTTTAATATTAGGAGTGTGCTATTTATGTCAAATAATAATAATTTGTCTTCTGCCCGAACATTTTACGTCACATCATGCAAGAATATTCAAGTGGATTTTCATTTTAAGGTAATTTAATTTGAAGTTATGCATGTTCCATTTTCTCTAATATTAATAAGAATTTCTCTTGCGCAGAAACATTCTCTCGAGTGGAGGAATTCAATCATCGAGTGGAGGAATTCAATCATCGAGTGGAGGAATTCAATCATCGAGTGGAGGAATTCAATCATCGAGTGGAGGAATTCAATCATCGAGTGGAGGAATTCAATCATCGAGTGGAGGAATTCAATCATCGAGTGGAGGAATTCAATCATCGAGTGGAGGAATTCAATCATCGAGTGGACTTTCATTGGAAATCCCATGCTAAGGACGAAGTTTCCTTGTTTTGGGGGCTCCACAGCGGGCTTTAGTTTAAATTTAATAATTCCCGAGTTAACCAGGGACTTATTAAATTTAAATTGGGCTCGCAAGGCTTACCTTGGGGGTGGTAGCTTAAGTTTAAATCTAAAGTTTCGATATTGGGGAAGGTGCAAAAATAGTCAAAAAACACTTAGGGTAGTTTTTTTGACATTTTTTATGCTTCTTTTATTGTTTTTTTATAAATTTTTTATTTTTTTAATAAATTTTTCAAAAAAAAATTTTTTTTGTAAAAAAATTGTTTTTTAATGTATTTTGTCACTTGTTTTTAAGTAAAAAGCTTAAAAAAAGGGTCAAAAATATCCCCCTAAGTCCAGAGAAAAAAAAACTGAAACCAAGTCTAGTATGTAAAAAATTCAAGAAAAGAAAGAACGAGGTTTAAGGCAAAATTTATTCAATAATAAACAAAAAAACCAAAGTGTTTACAAAAATTTCGAACCAAAAAAATATTAAAGAGTTGTGTAAGTTAAAGTTTGAACGCGAAAAAAAATAATAAGTAGTTACAAATAAAATTTGCAAGCAAAAAAATTAAGTTAAGTGGTTACATGAAAATATTGCAAGTAAAAAAGATGTATTTTGTGTCTTCTAGCTTCGATGATTTCCTCCATATCTTTAAGTCAGCGCTAAGAGAAAGAGCAAGTCCAGACGACATCATGTAACGTGAATCCAACGAAGCATCTCATCAGGAATGATAGATAGCGAGTCCAGAACAGCTTCGTCTTGCGGCAATCGGAACAAAGGATGTCATCTGGAAGGATAAGTCTCGGAATGACCAGCGACAGAAAAATCCAAGAAAGTCATCCACATCTATAAATTAAAACATATTAATAACACATATTAAACTATTGCCTACTAACAAAGTAATCTCGTAGATTTAAATAATTTAAGAAAAGCGTGTCCTTAATTAAAAAACTGGCTACCAAATTTATAAATCGAGACGAACTACACCAACTAATTTCCACCCTAAGAAAGTTGTCCACCGTGAATTCCACCTCGAATTAAATAAATACTCTCGCTAGCTAATTCCCAAAATTGTATAGAAAATAGCTTTAAGAAAAGCGGCCCTTTATTTAAAATTAAATTATGTAACTTAATAATGAAACTAATTTAAAACATCCCCTAAACTAATTTCGGAAAAACTTGCCATTCATTTATTTTAAATTACGCAGCTTAATAATGAAATTAATTTAAAATATCCCCTAAATTAATTTTAGGAAAACCTGAAATTTATTTAAACTAAATTGCTTGCCCCTTTTAATGGAATAATAATTTAAAATATCTTCTTCGCCAATTTTAGGAAAACCCTTATTTAAAACTATTCCCACAGATAGAACCCATAAACAAATCTTGAGTTGAAATTGGACAAGGCTGAACTTAGGCTTAGGGCAAACGTCCACGTGTCTTAAAACTATCTCTGCGGGACTTGATTTTCGAAAATCTGTCGCTTTAGCTCTAAATTAATTAATAATAGCCCCTAAACTAATTTTAAGAAAACCTTCCATTTATTTTAAAACTATTCCCACAGACAGTATCCGTAAAATAACTAGAGTTTAATAAGACACGGCTTAATTTAGGCTTAGGGTCCTCGTGTTTTAAAATTCTCTCGGCGGGACATGATTTCCGAAAATCTGTCGCGTTATCTCTAAATTAATTACGTACCCCGTTTAATAGATTATAATAATAGCTCCTTAACTAATTTTAGGAAAACCTTCCATTTATTTTAAAACTATTCCCACAGACAGTAACCGTAAAATAACTAGAGTTTAATAAGACACGGCTTAATTTAGGCTTAGGGTCCTCGTGTTTTAAAATTCTCTCGGCGGGACCTGATTTCCGAAAATCTGTCGCGTTATCTCTAAATTAATTACGTACCCCGTTTAATAGTTTATAATAATAGCGCCTAAACTAATTATTAAGGAATTCTCTCTTGTCCAAGATCTTGTTGTAAAATTTTATTTATGGTACTTGATTTTTAATAAATAAATAAATAAAATTCACTAACATTTAACACAACCTAATTAATTTAAATACTTGAAATAAAATAAATAATTTAAGGGGAGCTAGATGAGTTTGGATTATTGTAAAGTTTACGCTTACGGACTGTTAAAGCACCACGAGGCGAAGCAATGGCTGCCAAGTAAGTTGAAGAGCGTCGAATTCAGCTTGCGTCCTCGGCAAAAACGATCATCGAAATGGCAGAGCTATTAAGAATCGACCTTAAAAGCCGGGATCACGATCAGCTGGGCTGCAAAGGTTTTTCCAAGCGACCTCCACGACGGTTTCCAGGCAAAGAATGAGCCGTCTGACCTCGACGGCTTCCAGGCAAAGAATGAGCCGTCTGACCTCGACGGCATCCAGGCAACGAAATAGCAGTCTGACCTTTGCCTGCAACCAAATACATTTCCAACGTCGGGGGGCGCTAAAAGCTCCTATGCGCGGACTCGGGTGCGCCATACTTCGGGCACGAAATCCAAATAGCTGAACACTGCTAGGCCTAAATGAATGAACGCTAGGCCTAAATGAATGAACGCTAGGGCTAACTGAATGGACAATCATTACCTATTACCATTAACATCTGTCGTGACGTCACAAGTCAATTACCTCGTTGACGTCATAGCTGACGTCACCGGATATGACGTCATAGGTGACGTCACCGGATATGACGTCATGACACGTCACCGGATATGACGTCATTGATCACGTCATCGGATTTGACGTCATTGATCACGTCACCGGATATTACGTCGTTGGCCACGTCACCGGATATGACGTCATTGCAAAAATTTACCATGCTTTAGATGTCAGTAAATACGTAACTACGTACACAGCGCCCCTAGCGGCAATTTATGAACTATCTATTGCTTACACGAATGTCTATCAGAATTTTATCATGTTTTAGATGTCAGTAAATACGTAACTACGTACACAGCGCCCCTAGCGGCAATTTATGAACTATCTATTGCTTACACGAATGTCTATCAGAATTTTATCATGTTTTAGATGTCAGTAAATACGTAACTACGTATACAGCGCCCCTAGTGGCAAATGTGCTAATGCTTAATTATCCGTTAATATTAATAATAATAATAACCCATAGCCCCTAAGTAACCCCAAATCCCTATCCCGTTTAAAATCACTAACGAGTTTTTAGTGAGTAGTCCCTCGATAATTACTCGTAATCCAGACGCAACCTTTAATCCGTTCACTACCACACACATAAGCAAACACACAGTTATGTAACCAGCACTAGTTAAAGCATTAGTTTGTTTTACGTGGCTGCTACGACACGCTTCAGTGCAATGCACTTCGAATAAAATCATTCATTATAACTTTGAAACTGTATTCAAAATATTCATACTCGACTGACGGCTCTACTATGTTGAGCAAGCACTTTAATCATACTCTAATTCAGAGGTATGAAGCGAGTTTCTATACCTTAGTCACTAAATATAATTAGTAAGCTTACAAGTAAAAATAAATTTATCAGGCAGACTTATAAATATTAATTCAATATTTTATTTCGAAATCTATTCCATTTGATACATTCGGATATAATAAAAATTTGTAATTAAAATACTTTTCAAAAATGTGGTAATCATTTTTATAACTTTGGTTAAAGTCTTTTATTCTTTTTATTATTTGACGCCATAACTATAATATAATTAATAAGCTTATAAATAGAAATAATTTTATCAAATAATATTTTATAAATATTAATGCGAGTTTTTATTTTGAAGCATAACTATTTTGACGCCATAACTATAATATAATTAATAAGCTTATAAATAGAAATAATTTTATCAAATAATATTTTATAAATATTAATGCGAGTTTTTATTTTGAAGCATATTTCATTGATACATTAGATTTTATTAAAAAGATTAATAATGAAAATAATAAGAATATTTTTATAAACGCGTAACTTCCGAGTGTTGAGTCCAGGTACTGAAAATAATAAGAAAATTTCTATTATTAACAAATTTTAATCGGCTTAGAATTTCCACTGTTTTCCCACGCTAATATCCTACGGTGGAAAACGAGGTTGTTAGGATGGAAAACCAGGGTATTTGGTGGCAAAACGTAGCATTACGCTTTTGCGTCCAGATAGGAAGCGCGTAAAGTCACTTGCGCGTTTTTATGGAATAAGTTAATTGTTAAAATTAAAATTGCATAAATATTATTAACCATGTATAGATTAAGCGCAGATTAAGCGTATAAAAGAAATATGTAAGTGCGAGTGAACAATAGTAAAAAGATAAAAACCCACCCAACCTTGAATACAAAAATAACGGAAGTAAAAACCTTGAGCTTTCAATTTCTAAAGCGACCAACCCTTAATAGTAACGAAAATGCACCTTCGTATTTGTAAAACAAGCTTTGTTAATCTGTAATCCTGGAGAGCTTCTATCTCGAGCTAGCGAAAGGGGGAACGTTCCCAAAACACGTCTATTTCTCCACAAATCGAAAAGAGTTTTAAAAGAAAGTACTAGCTTGTGGCCCCGTATATTCACTTATAACGTAAGTAAATTTATTGAAATAAGGATTAAGGGTTCTGTTAGAGTATCGATGGGCTATTCACTCTGATTTTCTTTACGGGTACCATGTTTTACCACTGTTAAAAGACGCGCGTCGAAGTACGGTACGATGTGGCTACTCTTACGAGCCCAGCCCTTGGGTCGTCTTGTTATAACTTCGTATTAAATTATTTGTTTAGATAACCCAGAGTTGCTAAATAATTACCTCGGAACTAAGACCAATTAATAAGCAAAAATAACTACCCAACCATTGTTTCAGTCCGGTGGAGGGATTTAAATATATTAGCTCTCCCAAGTAGCGCTTTTCTACACTGAGGCCAGAATGCGCGAGTGTTTAGCCCCTCGGTGACATTATAAACTACTTCAATCTCACTATTAAATTATACATTGTCGAGGGGTCCGACATTTACACGAAATCCCGTACGCTTCTCACGAAATCTTTGAAGTAATCAATAAATTACGAAATCAAAGAGGAAATTCCGAAATCTTAGGCGAAATCAAGAAGAAATCCCAAAATTCCGTACGCTTTTTTTGGTATAGTCGGACCCCTCGTATATTGTACTTGGTATGCCTCAAAACATAAACATTTATAGCTTAGAAAGAACGCTGGAATTGCCAGGGACGTTTGAATCAATACCGAACATCTGTAATTATAATAAACTAGCTTTTACCCGCGGCGTCGCTCGCGTGTAATAAGAAGCTCCATCAAAATGATATAAAGAATGGGTAGAATTTATTGATAACTAATATTTTTGTGGCACCCTAGGTCAGCGAAAGCACTAGGCGTTGCCCGTCAGCCCGTCGGGACATTTTTATAACTTTTCATGCGGACATTATTCCATAAAGAAGGGGTTTTTAAATTTCTGGCCGCCATTTAAAAAGATGGCAACAAATCGAACCCAAAAGACCATTCAGCCCGTCTATAGGTTAAAGGAAACCAGTGTACTAAATATTTGCGAAATCGGTTGAAACGCGCGGACTTTGTTGCATAGAGAAGATTTTTCACATTTTGGGGCGCCATTTATTAAGATGGCGGCGGATTGGAAAAATCTTTCTTAGTACGCGCCTACTACTTATGAGTAACGTTCCTGCAAATTTTCAGCCTTCTAGGGCAAGCAGTTTGGACTGGGCGTCGATTATCAGTCAGTTTTTCAGTCAGAACTCTGATTTATATATATATAGATAAATAAATTAGTTCTTCCATGATAGAACTAAACAGAAATATTCATTAATTTGCTTGAACCGGCAAATAATAATGCTTGAACACGAAAGATTTGATTAAACAAAATTTCTAATAAATAAAAGTTAAACAAGATGGGCCAAGGGCTGGGCTCATAATAGTAGCCACATCGTACCGTACTTAACAGGCGTATATAAAATTTACGTGAATAGCCCCTCGATGCGCTACTTTTAACTGTGCTAAAATGATTACCAGTAATCCTTACTTCAATAAATTTATTTATGTTATAATTATAATAGTGCGACGCCAAGAGAAAACTTGAGTGAGTAGCCCCTCGATGCGCTAGCCTTAACATTGCTAAAATGATTACCCGTAAGGCCATTATAAAAACGATGTTTTAGCTTTAACAATGCTAAACTGATTACACACAAGTAACCCTTAATAGAATAACAGAAAGTTTTAGTGATTATCCCCTCGATGATCGAGTTACCTTTAACAGTGCTAAAATGATTACGTACTTAACGTTCAATTAATACACGTACAGAAACTTTTAATTTACAACTTATTCCTATATATATAGAGTATATATAGCTTAACCGGCTTAACCTTACTATCATAATTCCCTTCATAAGTAGACGAACGAAAAATATCACCTCACCACAATTCTCTCCCTTTCACTTTCCCTTCAACGACTAACGAAAACTTTCATACAGCCAAAGGTGGGTATACTGGCACGACGGGGACAGCAACAACAGGGCTGGTCAAACTAAGAGCCTCACCGTAGATGTACGTCATGCGATGTGGCTAAAAATACTTTAAGGTACTTTTTCTTACTTGAGAAGTATTACTACTGAAAGCTTATGCAGAGTTGAGAATATGTAAATCGAGTCCATGGTCTTACCTTTTATGATGGCGGCAGGAGGATGGGGGGGATGAAGAGAAACGTCCAAACCGCGGTCCCCGTCTTGGTTACTGAAAGAACATGAAAAGGGTCAAAATTAAACACTTACGCCCGTCTTTTCACAAACTAAATAAAGAAATACATTTTTTAAATTAAGTACGAACTGAAAGAGCTTACCTTCCTCAATACACAGATATTAATAATCTACACCTAGATTAGACGTGAATACAACTCTCAAATCTAGTAATTCTCTATTGTGAATGTAGTATTTTCCTTTGTGTTTAGCATATTTTTCAAGTTACTAATTTAATTACTATACCAGGGATAGGTTTAATTTTAGAAGCAGGAATGGAGAACAGTTAGTATTTACTTCAGTCCGACTAATAGCCTAGTATAGAGCCCCTCCCTCCAACACGTAATTAAAAGTTTAAATTATCTCATAGGCTCACTTAAAGTACGTTTTGATGACGTTGCTGACGGGGAAGGCGAAAAATACGTAATTCCCTTTTACCTCTGTCGCTCATACCCCTCCGTCCCGGGGAAGGGGGTCCGTTTTTTTATCGTTATTTTATTTTTTATTAATAGTAAATTATGGTTCTTATATAAAGGTAACGTTTTTTACTCTTTCCCTACACCAAAAACTCTACTAGATAAGTGTTTAAAATGGATTAAAGATTGTGGGAGGGTCGAGTTAACGCCCGATAAAATTAAAAAAAAATATCACTACAAGTGCAGTCAACACGTAATATAGGCGGCGTTGTTTCAAAGTCCTAAGCTAGCATGAAAAGCCCGCTATTTTTTAATTGGATTTGCGTGGTCACGTGATGCGCATAACAAAGGTAACTAGGTACGGGTGCACGAATCTCCCATCGGAGACGCCGAAACCTGAGCTCTAAGATCGGGCAGTGTCAACACCAGTTGATGGTGGTGTTAGAAGCCAATAAGAACAGATTGGTGTGTATGTGGTGTACACGAAAAACTAGTGCATGGTGTTGTTGTTAGAAGCCAATAAATACTGAGGGTGTTGAGTGAAAGAATTGGCGGTTAGTCAGCAAATGAAGGTGTAATGACTAGTTAATGATTGGCGTTAAATAAGATAGAAGTAAAATTTTCCGAATTTCTGTGTACTGCGAACGCGGTCAGGAATTTGCGAACACGTTTGGTCCGATTTGCCAACTGGTGACAGACACAGACAGACACACACACACACAGAGATACGTCTAGTGTAAAACCTCTCCGTGACGTCATGGTCATTCGGAGAGGTTAAAAAAAACAAGAAGCGTCAGAATGTCATCGAACAAGAGGAGTACCGCTGCGAGAAAGCTTTTTTTCTTCTTGGCCCTCCTTGACAACTAAGTATAATTTAAAATACTCGAAGAGAAGTATTATATACTTCTGATACAATATATTGTAAGACACCTCTCATTAGTTTCATTACATTTGGACAATTAGATCCAAAGATATTGTGGATTGAATACTGAATTTACAATTTTGACATTGAAAATTAATTTTTATTAAAAAAAAATCTATCGACTCTAAATGCTTGAATCTTTTTAATAGAATAGAATATATTGTGGCACACCTCTCATTCAAATTTCAGGACATTTGGACCATTTAATCCAACGATATTGTGGATTAAATACTGAATTTACAATTTTGACATTAGAAATTAATTTTTATTAAAAATTTATTCATTCTTAAACCTTGAATCCTTTTTAGTGTAATAGAATAGATTGTAACACACCTCTCATTAAAATTTTCGGACATTGGGACCAGTAGATCCCATCATCCGAAGATCTATTCAGTCTTAGCACTGAAGCCATCATTTTGACTTTGGAAAATAATTTTTATAAGAAAAACTATCCACTCTAGAAGCTTGGACCCTTATTAGTATAATAAAACACGCCAAAACACACGTCTCATTAAAATTTCAGGTTATTCGGATGTATAGGACAAAGGATCTGGTCAAAAAAGCTACCTCCTCCCATAGAACTTAATGTTAATTTTGGGTTCCTTTGAATAATCTTAAACATGTAAATCGAATTCTTTGAACTGGGATGAGACAGTCTCAAGCGTGTTGTAAAGGAGTGGTCTACGCACGTTGTAAAAAGAGAGAGAATTCTCGCAGATTCCGGGTTAGAGCTCTGAGACCTAACCGAGGCTCTTTTTTTTTTCAGGCGCATGCGCGATTTTTTTCTCCGGACCGTCGGCCGCGTGAGTCGCGACGGCGCGAGTCGTTAGGCTTAGAAATTTGAAACTTGGTTTTTTCTCTCTCTAACGTCAGTGAGGACGTACTTGCGCACCGCTGATGCGTAGTAGCTACTAGTCGGCCTCGGGTAGATCTCTCTCTCCAGACCGCTAAATGGAGACCTCTCCGTAATACCTTTGGCCACTCCTCTACATTCCTCCTCCCTGATCAAACATCACGCTTTTTCACGGACAAAAAACAAGATGCACATAATGGGACAAAAACTTTGTCCACTCCCGTCTTCCGTAGACCTGCGATTGTCGAAAAACATTTTAATGGGGATTTTTTGAGGCATATTTATTTAAGCTTAGAGTTGAATGAAAAACCGTTTCCGTAAACACAATAGAACTGTTTAAATCGTTCTTCTCGTTTAAATCTTAATTTGTCCCGCATCAATAAAATTAATATGGATTCGAATTTGAGCAAAGAAATTGATTGCCGATATTCAAATTAGCTTAAATAGAATTCAATAAAAAAATATCACAGCGCGTATTTATAAAATATTTTTCATTTTTTCCACAGCAAGAAATTTATTAGAAGCAAATAAATTTTGCGTTAAATTACTGAGCTATTTCTAGATAATAAGAATTTTAGAATAAACAAAAAAAACCAGAATAATTGGATTTATAGGATAATATTAGGATTATAGGATGGCTGGGAGCCCTGCTTTAGCCATCGGACTATAAATATAAAATCTTTTAAGCATAGGGATTGTCTCCATCGGGATAATACGAAATAGTCTTTGAGCGGCTTGTCTTGACCCAATATTAATTTACACTATTTTAAGATCTGGAATTTTCACCTTCTTTCCCATATATTGAAACTGAAGGGACAGTAATTGGTGTTAAGGGGCCTGATTTTTGGGAGCGACTCCGTGCTGTCCAGGTAAGTGAGTCACTGACGCTCCAGCCCCTTTTATCGATTATGGCTAGGCTGGCGTCAAGTAGTCCGTACGTCTGGGACTCTCCTACCACGAACCAGAAGAGAGAGAAAGAGCAGTTGCCAGATTGGCGGTCCAATTAGAAGTGGACAACAGACCGAAAGAGACGCTCTATCACCGGCCAGTATGAA
The DNA here is from genome assembly GCF_054372755.1 of Phalangium opilio. NCBI lineage: Eukaryota > Metazoa > Arthropoda > Arachnida > Opiliones > Phalangiidae > Phalangium > Phalangium opilio. The sequence continues at coordinate 154,131 of NW_028324226.1, forward strand.
TTAGATGAGTAGGTTGCTCTGTTACTAATAGTCCGGGATTAGCGAAATAGAATCGCGGCCGAGTTGAGACACGGATGATCTGATGGGCGCTGTCTACTACTTAATATGTACACGGACAGGACGATTGCTGGGGACCAGATAGCGCTAATAAAGCGCGGGACGTACCAGAGATGTGCTTTACTTGTTCAAGTTTTTCTTGTTGCTCGTCTTTCAAGAAAAGCGCCAGCTCCAAGGTAAGATTAATAAGTTTTTAATCAAATAACCTAAGGGAATTAAAATGGCTGACGGGCCCGTTAATGCTCGGAATATGTATAACGTGCAATAAAATCGTAACGAACGATATCTAGAGCATATATTAGGTTTTGGGGTCGATCGATATCCCGCCAAGAGGGAGTGGTCGCCACATTTTCAGGACCTTATTTTCTTTAGATGAATGTATCAAAGCTTGAAGGAGGCGATCGAAGTGTTTGGCAGAGGAGTCGAGACAAGCCCCGCGTTGTGCTCGAACAGTTACGAACTAAGAAGCGGCATCCGCGACCCTTACCGGACACCCCCGCCGAACTGGCCCGTTCAGACGTTGAAAAGGTTAGTCTCTTTCCGCGCCTCTCTCTTTTGACAGTCTAAATTCGGGTTAAGCATTTCGTATCTCGCTAACTAGAAAATTGAAAAGCTTCTGGACAAAAATTTGTTCGAGGACGTCAAGAATGCCAACGTCGAGCCAGAGAGACGAGCGCCAAGCGGAACCCCTCAAGGTCACTTTGACGACAACAATCTTAACCTTTAACGAACTTAAGTCTTAAATAAGCTCGTTTTTAGATCTCCTAGAACAATGGGTCATCGGGCTACGTATGGATATCAAAGGAGGCGATCCGGACCAGGACTCAACTTCCTTCAGTGACATGGTACGTTTCAACTTATCTCTTTAGGGGAAAACTATATAAAACGAATTCCATTTATCGGCAGTCTACTCAAACGGAATCGTGGGCCGAGGAACTCGCAGATGAGAGACGCGTCAACGAAGATGGGTAAGTAAAATTATTTTATAATGCAAGACCAACGTTCATTGAATTGTGCTCTGATGTAGAGCTAAGGGAAGACACTGGCAAATGGACGATGAGTATAAAGTGACGAACGGATTAAACGTCAGTACATCTTTCCCTAAATCACACCAACTCGCTTTCGATCGCTCCGAATTTTTTAATTATTTTGTAGCGAGACGAAGCCAGTATTCTCGAAAGTCGTTTAAAATGGATGGGAAGAGTCGGTGCTGATAGATTGAATCAACGACGATCGGTCACTTTGCCAAATTGGACGCGGACGAACGTCACTGCCGGTCAACGTTCTTCTTTGACGGCCAGAAGTGACAACTCCGCGGCCTTGGCCGACTTCCGGCGTCAACTGGCGGAGATATCCTCGAAAGAGTCGCGTCTCGAACCGGTTGGGGAGTCGCGGAAAGCTACTCGACTGCCGGAAGGGTTTTCCAAAAGGTCTTCCGGTACTTGCAGCTGTTCCAACAGTAGCTGCGGCTGTTCCTGTTGTTCCGACGCCTGTAAGTACAAATGTACAGTCATCTAGCGTAGTGTTGAAGCCTAAAATGTCATATATAGGGTGGCGAAATGAAAAAGAGAAAGGGGAGGGTGAGAAGGGAGAAGCGATATTCAAAGGGCGTGCCGCCGATGACCCAACTGAACCTCCGCCTGACCCGTGCAAAATGGAAGACGAAAGTACTTCCAGCGCTTCCTCGGGTCAGTTTTCATTACACTTATTATTTTAAACAGCCTCGGACAACAACCTCTTCCTAATGTTAGGTTACGAAGAATGGCGGAATGGAGGTGTCGCCAAAGATAAGGCGAAGACGCAGACGTCCACTACGACTACCACTACCACGTCCAATAACTGGAGTCCTCCCGAATCAGACGAATGGGCAAGTGACTGATTTTATTTTAAGTTTTTAACGTTCCCTAAATAATGACAGGTTGCCCTTGACGACAGGTTTTCGTCGTATCTACTAGTCTCTCATCGTCGAACGTTCTAGATGAGGGCCGCAATGTCGGCACAGAGAAAAAAGGCGATTCTCTGGGATACGGGACCTTACCGCCTTCGGATAGCGACTTGATCTTGGCGGCGAAAACGGCGGCCAAAAGTCGAACTGTCCCACTCGAAAAACGACCCATTGTTTACTTAAGGAAAAAATTAAATACCGGCAAAGAAGATGCAAAGAAATCCGTCCCTAATAGTAATAATAATTTAAATAAGTCGGTCGAAGGTCAAAACGGCGCCGCGCCTCACGGTAAAGTACTGGCGGAAGTAGCCAGAATTAACGCAGCCGCCTCCGCAGAGCGTCTTAGCCGACTAATGCCGTCGGATGTGCTCCGACAAAGAAGCTCTAGCTTGGGGAGATCGTTCGGGAAACGGCTCCCCGACTTTGATGAAAGTAAGCTAACGTCGCCCGTTAAGAGATCCGCCCGAAAACAACGCCTTTTACGCGAACGCGCTATGCAAATCGAGGTGGAACGCGCCCAAATGACCACCGATGACGAAGACGAAAGCCAGCCAATCGAAGACGTCGTCCGTCCGAGACGGCGAGCCAGAAGCCGGACTTTCAGCGGGGAACGGCGGCAAGCCCTACCACTCTTAACGCCACAAATCCCGGGAATAGGAAGATTATTAATGGTGCAAGCCACTTACGGCCAACAGTCTCTGGCCAGAGATAACGTCCACATAACCGCTGTTTAAAAAACCACGCCTTACCTGAAATATTTATTAAATGTTTTTGCACACACCGCTTCAACGCAATGTAAATAAAAAGAACTTGTCCATTTCAGAAAGTGTGGCCTTAATAAAAACCATGATCCCTTACACTTACGCAAAACAAATCGTGCGTTCCATTGAGATGTGAGAACTTTTAATGAGGCTGTACAAAGGAAATAATATACATACTAGAAGTATGGCGGGAAAAGGGGGCGTGTCCTTCTTTCCCGAAGTACTCTCGAGTCAGTAAGAAGGCGGATTCCAAAAGAGGAAGGTCATTCTTTCAAAAAGGGGGAATCGTTGTTTCGAGACGATATATTTGGGCGTCAAAAAACGCAACGCGTATAGTCAATTAATTAATTAATTAATTATATACACAATATTTATAATTATATATTATTTATATATATATATATATATATGTTTGTATGCTCGAGATTTCTCTCTCTCGATGAGGGAATTGCATTGTCGAATAAATATTTTGATTTGGCGACTGGGCCTTTGTTATAGTTGGGTTAGGTTGATTGATGTGTCTATCAAACGGTGGTCACGGACAACAAACCGAGAGTTTTGGATCCCTGAACTTTGTTTCCGTGCGCCAAAACTTCTTGAACGGTAGTAAAATCGTCAAAAACGGCGCGACCTTTCTTTTTCAACATTTTCTTTCGCGATAATTCTAAAACTGTGCTCAAATTTGTTGGATTGGTTGAATCGCGAACAACGGAAGCGCCCCCACCAACACCACCCCCACCCCGAGCGCATTTCTCTTTCCTTTTGCGATCACGCGCTCGTTCCAGGTGTCTCTTGCGTTCCTCTTTGTTCCAATATCGACCTACTTTCAACTCCGAAACGGCGTCATCGTCCGTCGTTAGACCCGTTCTTTCTTCGTTGATCTTCAAGGCCCGTTCCTTCAGGATTTTGTTCCTGGCTGGACGACGTGCGATGTACCTGACACCAGTTCAAAAATCACTAACATAAGACAGGGTTCGGGCCAAATTTTTATCAGGGTTCATACAACTTTTGGAAAACAAATTTCCCTGAGATTTCCAGGTTTTTCACCATATACTTCCCTGAGTTTTCCAGGTTTTTCCCGTATATGGAGCCAATGTTAACGAAGGAGGGGGGGGGCAAATAGGACTATTACATAATCAATGGACATCCCCGTATCTCTAATGTAACCAGAGTTATGAGCCCCCAAAGTTTAGTGTAATGTTAATCCTATGGAGGGGATGTTTATGAACATTTTGCTTAATTACTCAGCCCCTGAATGACGCTAATTTCCCTGATTTCCATGAATTTTGCTAAAAATTCGAAATTTCCCTGAGTTTTCCCTGAGGTTTTTGTCAACTATTTATTTCCCTGATTTTTCCAGGTCTCCCCTGTTTTCCAGGTTTGTATGAACCCTGTTTATATTGAAAATCCCTGACGTTTCTAGCTTATCCTGACCATGATTTGATATACCATACCATGAATCTATATAACTATGAATATACAGCTCTATCATATGCCTCTTCTATCATGTCGATTTGGTTTGGGTGTTACCCTTCTAGCTTTGACGCGTTTTGCGTAGCCAATCACGAGACGAGAGGAAGTGACGTTTCGAATTTACACACACCCGGACTCTCCCTTCCTTCTCCCACTCCTAACACTAGCAGACACGTGACTGATGTCTCCTTCCGCTAAGCCCCGCCCAAACCTTATCGAGAGGTTAGACAGCGTAACGCAGCTGTATATTCATAGTTATATAGATTCATGACCATACGAAATCCCTGACATATCCCTGACTTTTAGGACAAAACTTTTCCCACCATTTTTTAAATCCCCGACTTAACCAGGTTACGAACCCTGAAGACGCCCAAGGATAGAATGAATAATTATAATAAAACTGACCTGGAACCATCGGCGCGTTTCTTCACTTTCCATTCCATCTTGACGTCTTCGAGAAGGGGTGTCTTTCCTTGCGTGGTTAGAGAAACCCTGGTGGAAGAAGCTGCCTCCGGCAACGGGAGGCTTTCGTCGGGTGTCCCCGCCGCGCTTAAAGTCTCTTTGGCTTTCAAGGCGTCGCGAAAAAGCCTTTGTTGCAACCAGATGGTATGTTGCAAGTTCGCCCGATTCGTATACATCGTCGAACAAGGATGAAAGCTAACGTAGTTCTTGTTCTTTTCGGAAAACTGACCAAAAATCAGTTACACTAAGTTGATGAGACTCGGAAGTCTCAAGTACTTACGAGTAGCGAGCCCCTGGAGGATCCTTCGTCACTGGCGGCGCGATGCCGTCCGTTTGAGAGACGCGAGTGAGCCTTGGAACTGGTTCGACTCAAATCGGGAGAGAGTCGTCTAGCCGTTGATTCCTGGTGTTGATAGAATCGCTCCGATTGTACCAAAGCCCGGCAACAACGCCGACAACTGTCGCAACTGAAGATACTTGCCACGTCAGACTCGCGTAGTTGCGTACCTTTGTCCTCCATCCTGTAAGCGGTGTTGTCGGAATCCATAATTATAACAACAACAAAAAGAACTGGCGATCCACTTAAGTTAAATAAGAACATACCTTGGGGATAGTAGAGAGACGATGGAAGCGTGACATCTTTTGTCCGTCAGTCCAAGCAATGGACTGAGTTCCAGCGTGAGGGGAGTGGAACCTCCAGTGTTGTACGCGCTGTCCCTTTGAGTTGGGGCGGTGGACGAGCTGGGATCGGTGGCTCGCCTTCCCTTGCCGAAGACCATGCTCTTGACCCATCTTTCGACGGCTTCCTTCTTGCTGAGCGAAACCCGCGAAGAAGACCGCGTCGGACCCGCCTTGGCGTTGACGTCTTCCGCTAGGTTTTGGCCACCGCGTCCTACACCGTCCCCGCGGATTCCGTTTTGAAGATCGACTAGGTTAACGTAGAGTTGGTCACCCGCCACTGAAGACGCGGGCGAAGAATTGTTCGTTTTCTTTCGCGATTCGGCGGACGCGTGACGGTGGACCAGAGACTCGCATTCCAATTGGATGTCTTCCATTTCCCGATTAAGAAGCGCCATTTCGCGCTCCAAACTGGCGTCAGATTGGTATCGAGCTATCGATCGCGTCATCCCCGCGACTTGTCCCAAGTCCAGGTTGGTGGTAGAAGTTGAAGCGGATTTAGAGCGCAGTCGTTGTCGGAAGGCGTCTGGGGAAACATTTTCTATAGTGGGTGTGGCGATGGGCGCTTCGACGTTTTCTTCGGAACTCTCCTCGTTCTTGGTACTCTCGTCCGTTCGGCCGACGCCGCTGTCCTTGTCGTGACGCGCCACCGCTCCTTCCAACTCGTCCTCCAATTCGTCTTCTTCCTGAATAAATAAACATTAAGGAGTGTGTAGACTGTGAACGGGCTAGCGTTCTTACCAGCAGGGCGTCATGAGCCGCGTCACTGACATCTTCGTCTTCATCCTCATCCTCGTGTTGCGGCCTGGCCAGCAATAAGGTGACGTCGGTCCTCTTCTCGGAGAACAGGGAGACGGCTTGTTCGCGGTTTCGAACTTGCACGCCGTTGATCTAGAGTTACGGGCTTTATCAAGCTATCTGTCGTATTGATCACTGAGTAAAATAGCAAAACTATATTCACCCGCAGGAGTTGGTCGCCTTCGATAATTCGACCGTCTTTGGCCGCGACGCTGAAAGGTTCTACCTCGCTGACGTAAATATCGGTGTCGGAATCGTCGGGCGCTCCGTAACAAAGGGTTAAACCAAGTTTCTCGGAACTGGTACCGCGAAGTAACCTGACCTCCTGCAAAAAAAATTTAATCAATAAGCCCAGCTAAGTAGATGAGGGTGGGATAATAATTTGTTGGTAGGCCTTACCTCGTACTCAACGGCTTCATCAACTTCGTGTTGTAAAGGTTGAGTAGCTCGCGATTCCAGCATAGCCGTTAATAGGGAGGAGGCCGAACGGGAAGGTGAGCCAAGTGGAGAGAAGGACGCGGCATCCAGTCTATAGATATATTACCATTACAAAGAGGCAGAGACATGGCTAGGAGGATTTCATCGTATTTACCCGTTGAGTGGAAACGATGGAGGCGAATCTCCCCATCCGCCGCTCCACTCGGTCTGCGTTGACGTGTCTACCAGAGCGACTGGAGGACAATTGTTGGCGTTGTTAGTGTGTGCTGGCCATTCCTTCTCGTCGCATTCTCTCCTGAGAACTTGGACGACGATGGGTTCTTTGGCTGTTCTGAAGGCTTCGACGGCATCAGAGTGCCGCGATCCCGACACGTCACGACCGTTGACCTGAAATATAAAAAAGACCATCAAATAAATAAGGTAAATCGCGTCTGAGGAAATTTCCCTTCTAATCAAAAGACAATTTATACATTTCATCACCACAAAAAATTACAATTTTATTTTGCTATTCATAATCGCTTTCCGTTTCAGGGGGAAAATGGATTATTTATGTCCTTGAGTTACGAGTCAACTCTTCCCTGACCTTTTATGGTACTCAAACTCCCACCCCAGTCCTCATTTGGGAACGTTAAGAATCGGCAAACACCAAGTCCTTGTCCGTAAAGGTGTCTGAACTGTTTTCCCCAGTGGAGAAAGGGGAGGAAGGAGCCAGACGAATCGGAACAAATCTCATTTCCGCTCGCCGACGAAATCATTCGTCTTGAAAATCACCGTTCCACATTATGAATTGTTCACCTTAAATCTTAGCTAGGATCTCTTCTCTATCTCTTGGGAGATTGCTGCGGATTGATACAAGCGTAACGAAAGAAGGGGAAAAAATAGATTCCGAAGGAAAGTGAGAGGGACGGTTCCATATCACCATGCCAAGAGAAAACGCTGCCTTTCTTAGAGGCATGTTTTTGTTGCCCGAGACTCGAGTGTAAGATGCCCCTCCCCCACGAGCTCTGTTTCCAGAGAGGTTCGGTCGGCGCGAAATCATTTTTGGGGTGGCATTCTAGCTATAAATTTTGCGTAATATTCAAAATAGGTAACTAGGTGGGTATCTCTTCTTACCCGTAGTCGGTGGCTAGCGGTAGCAGCGGCGGAGGCGATGGGCAGTGGCCAAATGGGCGAACAACAGACCAAGGGGGGCAGGGGACAAGCGGCGGGCAAACGGGCCTCGGGGGGCCCTCCTTGGACGGCCGGGTGCCCAGACTGACGTTCTCCCGGCCAGGCGGTCATTAGCGAGTGTCCGACTACGGTGAAAATCTCGCTGCTGGTATCCGTAGATAATCATTGAAATTATTCCACGGACGACTATGATGTCCGTTTGGTCATACCTATCATACAAGACCGCGAAAACATCCTGGAACGCCCGAGCCCACCACCGAACATAAGACGTACGCTCTTCGCTTTCTCTAGCTCTATCTCGCCTGCCCTTCTCATTTCATAGCTGCTTCCTAGTCTTGATCGATTTTTAGACAGACGCGCACGCGCTATGACCCTATCTATACCTACAATTAGAAGATCCTCATCCCGAGTGAACCAGGGAACCAATACAATTTCGCGGACAAACGATAAAAGGCGCTTATTTCTCTCTACGTCCGCCTTAATCATTATTGGGAAACACGAATTATTGACTGACACATGCCAGCTTTGATGGTGACATGACGCTTTCAAATCTCAGTAAAGGGAGGGGGGTTTCTCGAAACGCGACACTAAACCGCATACTTCTGGCAATAGACTTTGGACGAACGGATAGATTAGGCTCTAGATTGCTAGAGAGGCGAGAAAAACGCAGCTTCTAACACCCACCCGTAGCTACGTGAACGGAAAAACACGGCAGTGAAAAAATATTGGATCAAGTAAAACGTACAAGCATACCCCCTAAGAGAGAGCGAGAGTACATCAGGGGCTATAGGTAGCCAGCCGCAAAAGAACACCCGCCAAAAATAAGGGTACATAAAAGACAGAGAAATCAGACCCTATAAGAAATGACACAAATCTAATTTGATCATCCTTTGGGTTTGCCGACTAACTTACTGCATCAGAATCGCCCCCAAGTATACCCTAAAAAGAGAGCGTCAAGTATCCAGACCCCAAAGATGACACTTGTAATTATACTCCTTGAAGATCCGATGACACTCGGACAACAAGTGCACCGAATGCCACACAAGGAACTAAGCGCGGCTTAATCGGAGATACTTTTAGAGCTAGCTATAACTAAAAGTATTCGCTTCCAAAAGAAGTTAAAGAACCCAAAAAGAAAAATCTGGAACGTCTGATTCGCTCGCTTGTCAGGTAGAACATATCAAGCAGTCTGCCTTATCTTGAGCGTAGTAACGAACCACAAATTAGGAAAAATAGAGCAAAGTATACTGGATAGTATCCTAATTTGTAGCCATTATCGGTGGAAGCACAGCCTAAAGCCTAAATTAATTAGAGAAAGGCTTAATTGGGGTTTTCGCTCCCTCCCAATTCCCACCCATAAAACGTCCACTAGGAGAAAAATAGTCATTAATCCAAAGAATATCCGCAGCCCCGCCGCTCCGCTCTAATCGCTCTAATTGGAGATTATAATTAAGCCTTTCTCCGTACGCGGCTATCAGTTAATTCGTTTAGAAAAGCGAAAGGGTGCTTCGGAGGGAGGCGATTACCACGCAATAACACAAATACCACGCTCTCGTATTTAAATAAAAAACATATACAGCTCTTGATGTAAAAGGCGGCGTTACCGAGATTGTATACATGCACGGACGGAGGCGCTGGAGAAAAACTCATGTTGAACCTCAGAACAGAACGAAACGGTTGCATTTATTGATCAACCACGCAACCAACTTCGGATCGAATTATCGAGCGTCCACAATAAATACTATAATGCTAAATTTTCCTTATATCATTCGCTCAATTTATCTTCCTTAATATTACGAAAAGGAAACCTCGTTTCGCAAAGACTTTTGAAAAGAAATATTCAAAACAATTCATAACGCGACTGTATTCCTCCACTAGATGGACAGGAATGAAGACCCCTTTTGGTATACATGGGCCAATCGATTGCGTGAGGTGGGAGGTTATGTCAGAATTTCGACATTATTAAAAAAAGGCACGTGTATTTCTAAGCTTAAAAAAACAAACGAGATTACATACATGATTGGTTTATGACAACAGCCTAGAGGTAAACATTAAAATGAATATCGTACATTAACCATGGATGTCCGGCCGAAAAATCTGTCTGAATAAGTGAGTGAGAGAACAGAGAGGGAGTGTATGAAAGTAAGAGAGAGGGAGTGAGAGTGAAAGGGAGAGGAGAGAGGGGGAGCGAGAGAGAGCGGGAGTGAGAGCGAGAAAGAGCGGGAGTGAGAGCGAGAAAGAGCGGGAGTGAGAGGGAAAGAGAGAGGAGAGAGGGGGAGTGAAAGTGAAAGTGAGAGGAGAGAGGGAGTGAGAGCGAGAAAGAGCGGGAGTGAGAGCGAGAAAGAGCGGGAGTGAGAGCGAGAAAGAGCGGGAGTGAGAGCGAGAAAGAGCGGGGGTGAGAGCGAGAAAGAGCGGGAGTGAGAGCGAGAAAGAGCGGGAGTGAGAGCGAGAAAGAGCGGGAGTGAGAGCGAGAAAGAGCGGGAGTGAGAGCGAGAAAGAGCGGGAGTGAGAGAGGTTTGGAATCTTTAGGTAAATGACGCAAAGCGCGCAGTTTGTTTTGAAGCGACGACATGCAAAGCTCCCGCTTAAATAAATAGAGAGAGAGAAATCAATCAATACTTATACCACGTAAACGGAGATATCTTCTCTTATTGGAAGCTCTCTACATTATTGGAACCGTTATAATTTCCGGAAGAAGATAATAACGCCTTTTTAAAATCGGCTATGATTGATTTTAAAAAGTAGCTTTCCCCTCGTCTGAAAGGAAGTATATCTTCCATCTTAAGAGATTACAATATAGATGAATTTCACGCGGCACGTCGTATAACGAATGATAAATGACCAAAGAAAACTTGGCCACCGCGGTTAAGCGATGAAAGAAAACTTTCTTTCTAATAAAAAATCCAAGAGATTATCAATTTTCTATAACGAATTGAAGAAAAAAAAGTGCAGCGGAAACTGGCGGGAAAAGAGGAAAAAACGAAGAAAGAAGAAGAAAAAAAACAAGTCGGTTTTACAATATACAGGGTGTAACACATAGACCCTTCTCAAATAGAGGCTGGTGTTTGCCCACCTTGCTTAATTAAGACAGATAAACATCCATTATGTGGACAACAAAGACGTTAGATATGACTTGAGTGAAGCCCTATCTAACATCTTTGCGTCCACATACCTATCAATGTTCCATCTCAACCCCATACCAAGCAGACAACACTGTCGTCCCCTCCCTTTAGAAAAAGTGTTTATTTAGAGTAAAATATTTTTGTACTGACTGACAACGGAAACATAAACGGATATGATAAACGTCAGAGCTATGAGAAGCACGGAGTATGACAGACACTACATTTAAAGCTAGAAATAAGACCGACCGACGTATCTAATTTCTCGAGTGAGTACAGTGACAATTGTACCCAAATTAAGTTAATGTTCGACTGAACTGTTACACCCTGTAGAATAAAATCTTAGATAAGAGCCTACAGAAAGGAGAAGGGGAAAATCGATCAGCATTCCAAGTAAGTTCCTACCGTCCACAATCAACCTTTCGACCGGACAGTGAAGTAGTCCTTAGGGAGAGGGAGGCGGGGGGGGGGACGCCCCCTCCCTAAATAATCCAGAGTCGATGGACATCTCTAAAGTTGTCGTATAATAACAACAATCCTAAGCGCCATTAAGCACAACAGTACAATACCATTGAATTACAGGCGGCCCTAGAATAGCTAGCTGGGTTAAACATTTTGCAATGCTTGATCATTGTTATTCCACGAACTTCCCGCTCGCCCTGGCCTGTAGGCTGTTGTTTTATAAACCGGGAAAATTTGATAAATGTTGCCTTCCTTCACAAAAGAATGGTCCAATCCCCAGAGCGCGGCCCCAAATTTCCCTCGTGAAACAATATAGTCTCCGTAAATGTATTGTCTGACGTCACAACCTTCTTAAAAGCTCATCTTTCATTCGGAATAAGTAACCGAAAAATAAAATAAAAAAATAAAAAAAGAAGCCAGAGCATTTCAACCCTGACGGACGGACACCCCTATAACACGTATAAGGGGAAGTAAAGCGATCATCCATTTCCAAAAAACGTCCAAATTACTTCTTAAAATTGTATCAAACTGCTGAAGTAAAAATGAAAAATATCTATATATACTTTCTAGGGGGGCTCTCACCCCTTATAAAAGATGATACTTGCCAAGAATCATCGAATTTTTATCCCCATAACCCCCTTTTTCTGACTCAACGCTATACCATAAGTTTATAAGATATATTCCATAAGTAAGACATCCCTTAAACTTCGTAATGCTACTGAGAGACTTACAGCTCGAGCTAGTTCTAGCAGAACGATGGAAGCGAGAATTGAAGTACTACACTCGGTTGGATAGTTTTGCAGGACTTCCATCTTCCTATTTAGTGTGTACTAAGCCTTTGGCACCGCATCACCAGGCGTCGCTTTACCTCCAATCCATGACCTACCTCATTCACTTCATGACAAGCTCCAGTTTGTAACCAGTGACAAACTTATGGAACATATCTTATGAACTCATGGCTATACGAATGATGAGGATAACGTGATGGTAGCTAGCGGTTTCGCTATACCGTCTCTTTTAATATAATATATATTTGGTAGCTGAAAAAAAGATATCACTCCCCGAAGAGAGAGAGAGAGGGTGAGTGTGTGTGTGACGAGAGTCGAATTGACAATGATGGTATAGACTTAGCCGCTCGCGACCGCCCATGACCTCCCAAGAGGTCACTAGAAAGACGAGCGTCAACATTCTCCAAACGTATTCGAAATAGGACAAGCTAAAAATCGAGATCCTTCTTTTTCTATGGCGAACTTTTATTATACAACAACTAAATTGGATGTAAAAGCTCAATTACAATTGATTGTTCAATTGGGGAATAACTTAACCGGACACGGAAATTAAGTTAATCAAAAAGAATGAACTATTTATGATGATGACCTAAACCTCAGGTTCTTTAATACAGTAATACAGGAACTCTTTTAAGGCTATGATATCTTAAGTCTTCTTGACCATTTGCTAACATCCTGTCACCCCAAACTAGCCTTGACTTAATCTCAACCATAAAGCTGGATGGGTCGTATAGATATAAGACTATTACCTTAAGTTGACAGGAAATCGGCCATGGATTGAAAAAGGAAACTGGATGCGGGAAGAGGATTCACCAATTCCCCCCCTCTCTCTCTCTCTCTCTCTCTCTCTCGTCTGTGTATGTACGGGGTGTTTCGGATAAGTCTGCCATAAATTAAGGGGGATGTTCTTTGGGTGCACGATTTTGAGTCGAAAATGGAACTTCTATCTCCATATCCGTAAAATACCACAATCTCAACTCGAAAACGGTCGCCCTTGGGACAAACAAAATGGAGATATAGAAGTTACATTTTCGACTCAAAATCGTGCACCCAAAGAACATCCTCCTTAATTTATGGCAGACTTATCAGAAACACCCTGTATATATAAATATAACTTATCCGCAATTCGGAAGGAGCTATAGCTGCCTTAGAAGGCGAGGAATAATCCCCCACAAATCCTCGCGCCTCGCCTACTTTTATCGATCCCATTAACATATTTGCCCCTGAACTCGCCCCACCCATAATGAACCATAAGCCTCTTCCAACTCATACTTGGCATCCGGATATACGCAAAAAAACCCCATTTCTTTTAGGCTATATAAGCAAAAGTTACGACGCTTCAAAGTTGAGAGCTTGTCAAAGAAGATCTTACCTTGAGTATCAAGTCTCCATTTTTGAGAGTGCACAATTGGGGGTTGACTTGGTCCACGAGAACTCCAGCGACGCCTGCATTTGGGCCATTCTAGATAAGAAAAAAAAAGGAGAGAAATCATAGATATGAGAGAGAAATTCACGGAATATTATATCACCCGAATCAATAAATCAATGGATGGGGGCTTCCTTCCAATCACCCCCACCCCAATCGATCAACCTCTCATATTTCATCCTTTCAGGAAAGAAATCTAGAGAGCGAACGAGAGAGAGAGGCGATGTTTAAACAAGCCTCCTTCCCAGGAAAAGATGCATGGGTGTGCAGTGCAGTCTTCCCCGAAATATATCGTGGCTAGAAGACATTCTAATAATTCTTCATATACTACTTTTATTTAAGGTTGATTGGATTTAAAGCGTGGATAAGAGAGGGAGAGTGAGAGAGAGAGAGAGAGAGAGAGAGAGAGGAAGTACACGCATGCATGGAGGAAGGAGCAAATGTCGTCATCCCTGGAATGAAGGGGTTACTTATAGGTATATATACTCCTCTCTCAGAGTACGGTGCACTTAGGAAGGGTTTCTTCAAAGACATCTTAAGGATAAGTCCTATCTGCCTGAGCTTCCGCTTCAGCCAAAGGATATAGGAAAGAAATGAAGCTAAAGGCGGTGAGAGCTTGCTTGTGTATATAGGCGAGGCCGCGTCGCACCCTACTTGCCCCCGCATCATAACACGTACGCCACTCAGTCCAATATTAACTTCCCAGTTGCGCGCTAGGAATTTCGTGGGCCCCACAGAAAACCCGCCAAAGTTTATTTGTACGGGACCTTATTTCTATACAAACATATATAAACCCACCTATATGTCTGATTTCGTTGAAAGTACGGTATAGACTATTTCATTAACTCCAGAAGTGAAGCAAACATCACAAGGACGCGGGAACGGTCACCTTCTTCGGTATTATACAACTTTTGGAAACCGATTTCCCTGAGTTTTCCAGGTTTTTTACCCCATAAAGTTCCCTGAGTTTTCCAGGTTTTTTCCCCCATAAAGTTCCCTGAGTTTTCCAGGTTTTTTTCCCATAAAGTTTCGTGAGTTTTCCAGGTTTTTCCCCATAAAGTTTCCTGAGTTTTCCAGATTTTTTCCAATACATGGAGTAATAACAACGGGAGTGTTTTTTTATAGTTGAAGCAACCCCTTCAGAGCAAAACTTAAGGCCTTTTCAGACCACACAACTTTTGAGTCAACTAGATGTATCAAAAAATTAAGTCAGCAAAGCAAAAATTGGTCAGTGATAAATTTTTAATTTGGTGATTCAACTGGTCCAATTTCTTTTCACACGACCCAACTAGTTTACTCAACTCAAGTTGACTCATCTAAATGAATCAAAAAGTTGTATTGTCTGAAATGGCCTTAACTCAAACCTCACAAATTTCCCTGACTTTCATTAAAAATTCCAAACTTCCCCTGAGGTTTTAGTTTACTATTTTATTTATTTCCCTGTTTTTGCAAGTTTGTATGAACACTGTTATTAAGATGAACCGCGAGTCGGTTATCCCGACACGTGTAGTGAACTCGGGCAGCTCCGTCTGGCGTTGCCTTTTGGTACCAAGGAAATAACCCAAGAGGGTGACCTCCAGCCTGTGTGTTGGTATATATCCAAGAAATTAATGCAATTGTCTATAGCTATTGCGATATAAAAGTTCTTAAGCTGTTCTCATACGTTCAAACTTAAAGGTATAAACTTATGGTTGGTTGACAAATTTTTCATGGTAAGATTTAGGGGGGCGTTGACCCCAAGCAAGATGCATGCACGTATAACAATAATAATGATAATCTTAGGGCACCCTTTAAAACGATTAAAGTCTAAAAAGGGGAGGGGGAGGGAACTTAGGGGCGCAGTGGGCCATAAAAATTCGTGACAATGGGTTGCTTCTTAAGTTATTCGTTGTCATGCCTCGCCTCCCCATTCCTCTAGACCCCCCCGACTGACGGAAAATGAATCCCCTTTCGTCTAGATTTCAAGCAATATATTTTAAAATGTAAATTGTATTACACATAGATAATCCCCGTAGACGGTAGGGCAAGCAACACGAGCCATTTCTCGCGAGCGGCGCCTTTAGTACGGCGCTAATTATTCCTCAGAACTAAGGGGTTGGACACTGTCTCAATTTGTAATAAAGTTAAAGAAGGCATGCACCTGAGATAATGGATCGAGTCGGTATATGTCCCATCCCTTCCAAGTACTTCAAAATAACGAATGATTCCCAAGGAGATAGGGAGCTGAAAGATGTCTTTGCCTAGCTTTTCTTTTTCCGCCGCTTTCAAATTTCTCAACGGACCAAAGGATAATACCTAATTTGTTTATACTGTATGTTGATACATGGCCAAGAAATAAACTATATTAGGAGAAAAATTAGGCTCAAATTTAAAGTTTCACTCGAAAGGTATGTTTTAAAACGAGTTGGGTGTTAAGGGAGTTGGTACATCGGGGTGAAGTGGGGGAATAGACCAAGATGGTTTCCGGGGAGGCGATACCCCTGAGGGGAAGCCAAAGCGAAAACCGATAGAGAAACAAAGGGAAGAGGGGGTAAGGAGCATGCGGCCAAATTGAAATTGCTCTGGGACCAAACTATAGCTTTGGAGGCGCGATTGTTCCTTCGAGGGTCCACACACACTCAGAGGGAATAGTTTTACGAAAGAGTGAGAAAGAGAAAAGGGAGGTCGTTAATCATTGAGAAAGGTCATGACCTAAAAAGAAAGGGTGGCCAAATCGAGTCACAACAGCACTACATCGTATCGACTGCACATAAAGAACTCTTCAGCTATATTGATAGACGACCACTTATTTTGAGTAACATCTCGCTGTACTACTCGTGAAATAAGATCCACCCTTAATGCAGTGTAGTCTGCTACCACGAACTTTCTCGTGACGTAGCACCCTCCCATCTCTTACCACCGTTTTGGCAGCCATATTGGAATTCGTCAGCTCAGGCCATACAATTTAGACTATACGAATATTGGGTTGATTTCTGAGGAGGATTTGGTACCAAACAGTTATAGATTTAAATGCTCATCTGAAGTTTATTGAGCAGGAGAGCAGATAAAAAGGTGAACACTGAGCCTGGGAAGAATCATGTTACATAACTAAAGTTTTAAAAGGAAACAGAGTGTCATCCTTCTTCTATTATCCCCTTCTAACCCTATATAGCTTTTGCAATTTAGTTAAAAGTGGAGACAGCTGAAATTATAGAATTCATTAAATAATATAAAATCTGTAAAAGGGTGGGGGGTTGGTATGAGCCCTTTCCAATAGTATTATTGATATAAGGCTTATCGCTTTCCGATTGCGTAACGATACGGGTCTTTTCTATGCCCAAGTAACCCAACACAGAAACACCCGATAACGGAAAGGGTGAAACGCGCTAGGAAGGAGGTCGAAATAGGGTTCAAACCCTTGGAGAGAGAGGGAGGGAGGGAGAAGGGTTTCGATGGCTCTGCGCTCGGAAACAGATGGCGATCGCCAGGAAGAAAAAGAAAAGTTGGAGTTTGTCCCTCATTAGTCGCCCGTCAACGCACGCAGATGGGCTCGCCAACTACCGCGCCACACGCACCCTACCCACATCCCAAAAACGACTCGACGAGTTGCTTTTCAGCCTTCGAGCGAAAGGTCTTCGTAGACTCTACTTAATTGAACAATACGAGAAGGTAACCTAGTAATACCAGAAGGGGATAATAGAAGAAGGATGACACTCAGTATCGTCTTAAAACTTTAGTTCTGTAACAAGATTCTTCCCTGGCTCATGCACTTTTTTGTTTGCTCTCCTGCATGCTCATCAAACTTCAGACGGGGTGAATTCTATGTATAACTGTTTGGTAGTAAATCCTCTGCAATCAACCCACAAACCTTAATTGTCTTAACGTGGGATAGAAATCCACAAGCGCATGCGCCTTGGCAAATAATTAAGCGCTAGAGTAATGATGAGGAAACTATTTATCGCGTATGTGATTCGGTTTAGTAACCTTTCTATAATTAATGTAAAATGATGTTGGGAATAATCATATTACAAGTACCCCGCTTTGTGCTTCTACACTTCTCTCGAAGAGAAGCATTATATATTTCTGGTAATATTTAGCGAAGAAACAGGCTTGCAATTAAAATTGGGGAAGACATCACTAATTAAATACTGATATTGTATATAGCGGACCTTCGTAGCTAGTTAATTGAACAGTACCAGAAGGTGAATTACGTAATACTTTGCGAGAAAAAAAAACTGGATTCAAAGCTACAATTAACCTTGCAATGGGGGAACAGAAGACATCGCTAATTATAATTATAAAATGCTAGCTAGCTCTTATAACAAACCGGGAATATCCGTGACAGCATCTGGTATTCCATCATGGACTATTGTTGGCCAGGAAATTCTTCTCGATTCGATTTCTCTTCTGGATTTCTTCGGAAGGAAATGGGGAGAAAAATGAAAGACTTTGGGAAAGAGAGAAGAAAGGCTTTTAAGGATTGCGAGGAAAGAAAAAAGTTCCGGAGAAAAAGAAAGGCGCCAAAGATTTCTCATCCGAGGAAACGAGCTTCCAGATGAAAACTATCCTCGCACTCCTTTCCGTCTCTCTCTCCATCTCTTGCTCCCTTTCTCTAGGCTAAAGGTGTCGATGGACAGACAGACAATAAGCGAAGAGCGAAGAGATATACCTAGTTTCCAGGGAAAGAGGGTTAGCTAGCAACGCGGACAAGAATGGAAGGAAGATGGAGGAAGAGCGAGAAACTCTGAGAATAGGACCTATATGACAGTTGAAAAGGTCAGAGTTCGCGCGCCATTAAGAATTAAGGGAAAGTTTTGGGGAAGCATCTGAAGATTAAAATTAAACAAGGTCACAAGGTTCGGACGAAATTTTTATATTGAAAATCCCTGGCTTTTCATGCAGCTTATCCCTAACAAATTTTGCCTGACCATTTTAAGGTGTTTAACAGAGCCCACTTCATAATTACACTTGGCCTAATTTAGCATTGCTCGAAGAAATCATGGTTTGATATACCAAACGAAATCCCTGTCTATCCCTGACGTTTATGGAAAAAACTCTAAATCCCTGATTTATCCCTTACTTTTCCCCCATTTTCCAAATCCCTGACTTATCCAGGCTTCGTACGAACCCTGAAAATTTATTCGACAGAAAAATAAATAAATGATTAAATATGGTCGTTAATGGTCAAGAAGGTAAAGGTACTTAGTTCGGGGTCGTTAATTAAATTAGGTAAACGAGTTTCAACGTGGCTTGAAGTAATTATATAAGTGGGGCGGGGTTGGGGCCGGAAGAAGAAGCGCGATGGAGATAACATCCGTTTTCAGCTTAAATTGGGCGGAAAGTCGATCGAAATATATTAAAAATGGATCCCTTTTTTAAAACGAGAGAGAGAGAGGGTGTTGATGATGGCGTGTCCTCAATCTTTGGACGGGATCTCTTGGCTGGTTGAGGCAGTTGAGTTTATCGGGAGCAATTCAGACCGATTCGCTCCAACACCCTTTCCCCTATACACGATTACACATATCCTTCCTCCATCGCGCTGGGGGCCCCAAGCTATATAACCCATGCAAAGCAACGTGCGGTTTTTCTATACTCGTGTGACAAATGAATTAGCTCGCACGCTCGCTTCTTGGGTATAAGCATAAGTTCATAAGATATGTTCCATGATAAGTTTGTCACTGGTTAGAATCTGGAGCTTGTCATGAAGTGAATGAGGTAGGTCATAGATTCGAGGTAAAGCGACGCCTCGTGAGGCGCTGTCAAAGGCTTAGTAATGCAGACTAAAGGTGGAATTCATAAACGTCGGACGCAACGCAATTTAGTACAGGCAAAGGCAGGGCGTCGTGCGCAAACTTCGTTTTGCCTTTGCCTGTACTAAATTGCGTTGCGTCCGACGTTTATGAATTCCACCTTAAATAGGAAGATGGAATTCCTACAAAACTAACCGAGTGTAGCCAATCAATTCTCGCTTGTCGTTCTGCTAGAACTAGTTTGA
Organism: Phalangium opilio; assembly: GCF_054372755.1. Taxonomy (NCBI): domain Eukaryota; kingdom Metazoa; phylum Arthropoda; class Arachnida; order Opiliones; family Phalangiidae; genus Phalangium; species Phalangium opilio. The sequence continues at coordinate 173,682 of NW_028324226.1, forward strand.
GCTGTAAGTCTCAAACATTACGAAGTATACTATTTAGTGTCATACTTATGAAACACATCTTATAAACTTATGGGGGCGCTTGCTCTTGAAAGGTTTCCTAGATGTATGTAAGTACCTAATTGCAGGTTTTTGAGGTTTAATTAAAGAAAACGGGGGGACGATTTTTAATTGGATGTGCACGCGAACATCTTTTCCTTATTCCACCCTCAAATTCAAGGGGACAATTATAAAGGAAATTAAATTTACGCTTCAAGAGAGACTAAGAGAAAAATCTAGATTTCTATCTCCATTTTGATTCCAGAAAGTTATAAGGTTAAAACGAAATGAATCAAACGAAAGTATATACAGAGGAAGAACCACGCAGAGAAAGTCAGTTGGGTCACAGCATCCGTTTAATAAGTAAAGTACGACGCGGTTAATGGATTTTCGTTAAATTTAGATGCAGGCAAGAGGAAGGATTCTCTCTCTCGCTCTTTGCTCTCTCTTGGGTGATGAGATTTTAAAGAGTTCTCTCCTCCGCATGCCGTTTGTAGGGAAGCGTGGGCGCAAAAAAAAAGTCCGCACCAGATTTGTCGAGTGAGCTTATTAAAGAAGTTTTGACTCTAAAACGAATCGCGCTCGCAGGGTAGATTTAAAAAAGAAAGAAAGAAGCGATGGGGAAAAGTGAGTGTTCTTTGGAAAGAAGTCTAGGGGTTTTAAGAGCTATAGGGGCAGCTTGTCAAAGAACCGCCATATACACTACAGTTGACGGATCCCAGGGACCTTTCTCTTTAAAAATACGAAAAGCGAGACTTTGGCGGTATAACGAGCCTCTTCTCTAACCGCATAAGGGGACACTCACTATGCTGACTAAATGCGTAAGTTCATACATAAGATATCGTCCATAAGTTTGTCACTAGTTACAAATTGGAGCTTGTCATGAAGTGACAACGTAGGTCATTGATTCTCTTAAAGAGACGCCTGGTGAGGCGCAGTCAAAGGCTTAGTACAGACATGACACTATCTGTACTTCGTAATGCTAGAGATTTACAGCTCGAGAACGACAAGCGAGAATTGCATGGCTACACTCGGTTAATTTTGCAGTCCATCTTCATATTTAGTCTGCATTACTAAGCCTTTGACAGCGGGTCACCAGGCGTCGATTTACGAGAATCTATGACCTACGTCACTACATGACAATCTCTCTGTAACCAGTGAGAAACTATAATGGAACATATCTTATGAACTTATGGTACAGACTAATTATTAAGATGGACTGCAAAACTAACCGAGAGTAGTCAATTCTCGCTTGTCGTTCTCGAACTAGCTGTCAGTAAGTCTCTAGCATTACGAAGTGTAGGAAGTGTCATACTTATGCAAACATGTCTTATAAACTTATGCTAAATGGTATAGCAGTAATTTAGCGTTTAAAACTGAGGAAGAATGTGAGAGAGGGTGAGGTAACTGAGCGAAGGTTCCCTCGGACATGGCGTTTTATATTGAGTGGAGGTGGAGCTAGAGGGGATGAAATTCATCCTCAGCATCTTTCTCCGTCTCCACCATCAATCACTTTGGTTCAGACGCGGTCTCGCGAAAACCGTTTTACAATAGCGACTCCCTATAGCATTCATCGGCGTATAAAAAAGTATAAAAGTCAGCCATCTTGGCAATCCAATCAGCACAAAATTGACACGAAACATCTAACACACTATTAATCCTCTAAACAGGGTTTCCAAAAATGGTGGTTTGACCTTAGGAACAGTGCAGGTTATACCAGAAGTATACCATAGTTCTATTCGTGAGAAGTGTACTACAAAACCCCCGGGGAAATTGTAACATGATTCTTCCCAACATCTCTTAACATTTGGAGCAAGGTTACTAAACCGAATCACATACGCGATAAATAGTTCCCTCATCATTACTCTATTAGCGCATAGGTATTTGCCAAGGTGCGCTTGAGCATGGATTTTTGTCCCACGTCAAGCCGAGTTTTGATTGCTGTGGATTTAGTATCAAACAGTTATGCACCAAACATTGCGATGTCCATCTAAAGTTTGATGAGCGGGAGAGTAAACAAAAAGGGGTGAGCCTGAGAAGAATAATGTTACATAACTGAAGCATTTATAGGATACAGAGTGTCATCCTTCTTCTTCCATTATCCCCTTTTGAGACGAATACAAATAATAAAATTAAACTATGACATTTTGGATGTCCGAGTCACGGTTAACAAGATACGATTGGTGTGTTTTACGGATGACCCCCTTAAATTTAAGTAAAAAACTAAAAGACAATACAAATTAAATAAAGTGTACATCCGTAAAAGACTCTTATAATCATAACTTATAAACAAACTGTAGCCCTTAGGCCAAAATCATGTTATAGTAGTACCATTTACGACTCTCAAAATTGATTTCCCATAGAACCATCCCCTATACTTGGGTCCTATAATTACCATTTCCGAAACACCCTGTAGAATTTAAACGCCTATTTTATCAAGTGACTATCCTATCCTATCCATTCCTTCAAGAGATTCAAAGAGAGAAGGGGAGGGAAGTTGATGATCTTAATCTCCTGAGAAAAGCTAGCCGTTACTCCGAGTTTGGTATATAACAGAATTAACTTTATTGTAAACCCCCAACTAAACCCTTCCCCCCCCCCATCCCAAGGTCTATACTAATTTGCGAGTCGGCCTCGTCAAAGGCCCTTTCCACGAACTTCCAACCCCCTTGCCCGTCCCCCATGTCGACAACGCTATTGTATACTCCACCAGATAACCTACGAGATCGAAAGACAGACGGGCATAGCAACCCGCCATAACTAATTACTGGTAGTTAAACTACTAAGCGTGCGATGTTAAATATCACGAGAGAGGAGAAGAGAGGAAGAGAAGGGGATATAAGGAGCGTATAGAGTATTTCTGAAGTCAGCTATATAACTCGAAAGAATCTCTTTCGTGGCGGGGAAAAAATAATTAGCGCGTCTCTTAATTGCAACGCAAAATGAGAAACAATCTTGACGAAGATGGATGAAATTGCTTAGCCCAAAACAAAAGAGAAAGGAGAGAAAAAAATGTCAGGGCGGGAAGGAGGGGAACTACTTCTTCTTCTCCTACACACAATACCAAACCCTCCACACCCACTCTCGACCAAATTTAATATAAACGGAACAAGATGGTCTGGCAAATATAATAAAGACTTTAGCCAATTATTTCCAGATAAAGGTCGAGAGGAAGATGCGGGGTGTAAAGTTGAAAACAAGAGGCTCTTCCTATAGCAAAGGAGCTTTTCTAAACTAGATTATCTTTATTTTTATTTTTTAAAACGTTGCTCGGTTCAAGCCAAGGCTTAGCATATTTGCGGAAATAGACCATTTCGGAAGACACATACAAAGAAACCAACACAGAGGGGCGGGCCGCCATTGGGGTATACTCCCTCTCGCCAAGAAGCTCAGATAGAAGCAGTGCGAGTTGGCTAATAGCCTCAGGTGTGTAGTGAAATAGGTCTCCGTGTGGGGTTGCTTCTTGACCCCAATAGAGAGGTTTCAGTTGGAGGAGGAGCCGAGTCTCGTGACATAATTTACGCTGCCATTTTGGTGGGTTTAAAGCGGGAATGAAGCTGAGACCACCCGAGCCAATATGCCTACCAGAACAGTTGTAAGACTTGGGAGGGTGTAACGTACTACTATCCCATCTGAAAGCTCTCCATGGTGTACCGGCCCCTGTGTGTTGGTTTCTTCGCATGTAATTCAAAAAATAGTCTATTGTGGTTGAAACTAGGGGTTAAAAAAAATGGAAGCGTCGATCTAATTCGACTTGGGAAGCGTGAATGCGTTGATTGCTTTTCATCGGGAAAGAGAGAGAGAGGGTGAGAGGGCAGAAAGTGAGATCTTTTCAAAACCTTAATTACAATGAGGGGAAAAGAAAAGAACTGGATGCCGTATATAGAAGCTCAGTGAGCTGAGAAAGTCGTCTGCTGTCCGTGCCTGGAATCTCTCCTCATTTATTTTGTAGCGCGGAAAGAAAAAACAAAGGAAACACGCTTTCAAGAACTTTCTCTCTTATACAAAAAGAATAGCAAAGATTAAAGGAAGCCTTTGACAATTGAAGTCAGGAATGCATATAGCTATAATAGGAATCATAGGGGCTTCATATCTACCATTGTTAATTTCAATGGGGGTTTTGTGGGCGGGACTATGACCAGGATGATTCATACCATTTACACAAGGAGGCCAGGCTTCAGGTGTTACACAAGGAGGCCTAACTGACTGGGTGAGTCTAAAGCCAGGCCTCCTCGTGTAAATGGTATGAATCACACTGGTCTGTAACCTATCTGACGTGTTTCTAACTGTGACTTCATTGGATGGTAAGCAACGCAAAATCAGGCACTCATACGCGCTCGCAAGGTTCAACAGTCAGCGAGATAGATTATTCGCGAGGTAAAATACGTCATAGGCAATGATTACACCCACAAAATCCGCCTAGATACGTTCAGAAAATACCTGGCTACACAATGATTCATTCCAATTATCTGTATACATTCCCGTTGAAACCTATAAGAAGCATCAACCCTCCCTGAATTTCTCTTTCAAAAAAAAATAGTTCTAGTAGTGTCCCTTTAAGATTTAAGGCAAGGTTACATTAAATAAAACGTAAAAATGTCTTTTTTCATAATTAAACAAAACGAAAAAAAAAAAAAACAGCAGGGTTATATAAAAGTTCGTCGAACTGAACACATTTTTAGTGAAAAAAAGAAAGATAGACGGGGATAAATACTTTAGGGCAAATGGCGATAGATGCAGCACGGAAGGAAGCGAGGACGGGGTGTTAAGGGCACGTGCCACACTCTACAGGGTGCAAATTCAAAGCGGCTGCTACTTTTTTTTCCTTCGCCCTTTCTACCAATAAATGTTATTAGGAACTTCCGGTTTTCAAAAGAAACCGCTCTTCAACCCACACTCCACACTCCCTCAACCAAGAAACCAACCAGGAATCAAAATGATCAATTCTATAGGGAGAGTGGGGTAAACCACTCTAAAACCCCAACACTACAAACAGTATTACGCCTGATACTTTATAATACAATGTGACCTACCCCTCGAGGGGATTTCTATCCGCGAGCTGAAATCCCTAAAATGCATTATTCATGTTTCCAATTGCAAATTGGATTCCGGTTCGAGAGAGAGAGAGATGGGGTGCTCCTAGGAAGGAAGGAAGGGGGGAGAGACATAGCCCGACTACCCAAAACTGAAACTAAACAAGAATGTGTCTTACTCTAATTTATGGATGTCTTGACACGGACCTTAGATTGTAAAAATAAAAAAAAAAATATACGTTGCCTCAATATATAATCGAACCAAGAGAGGGAGACGGAGAGACATTTCCAAGTGTCACTATGGTATCAAGTTAGCCATCAGACCTGACACAGTTACCCCCCAAAGCCATAGGTTCATAAGATATGTTCCATAAGTTTGTCACTGGTTACAAACTGGAGCTTGTCATGAAGTGACGTAGATGAAACGTCATGATAGATTATCGCGAAGAGGTAGACACTTGAGAACTCAAGTGTACAATATGTCTTGAACTCAATGTACTGTCAAAGCTTAACTCTTTTGAACTCAGATGTACACAGAGATCCAAAGCGTCTACCCCCTCGGATTAAAGTGACGCTGTCAAAACCTTAGTATAGAGTGCTGTCAGAAGCGCCGGTGTGACGTCACCCATGCTGTTTTCCGATAAAGAAAAAACGGTAACTGTCATGGCCGCCCATTGCTAAAGGCAGACTCGTGACGTTTAACCTTGGATCTGACGTCACAACTGACAGCACTCTATACAGACTAAATAGGAAGATGGAAGTCCTGCAAAACCAACCGAGTGTAGTACTTCAATTCTCGCATGTCGTTCTAGAACTAGCTCTAAGTAAGTCTCTAGCATTACGAAGTATGGGAAGTGTCATACTTATGGAACATATCACTGATAAACTTATGCCCAAGCCCATACTGTACCGTAACGCTCTTGAAAGTTAAAAAAAAATCTCTAGTACATACAATGAGTCAATGACAGACACAATCCACAAGCACCGATTTTTTTTTCAAATTTAATTTTAGCCACCCTTATATTAAAATCTTTGGGTTATCAATCAATCAATCAGCCTCCCACCTCGTTAACTATTAAAGCCAGTAGCCCATACAAAGCGAGCTGACTTTCATAATATCTCCCTCCAAACCAAACCCATCTCTAAAGTATATCTTGAGGGAATAGATCCATGTAGCAGCCAGCGAAAATAGAAAGTTGACCTTCCCCCATATCCCACCCCGCATAACGCTCAATTTATTTGGTACTGGGAAAATATTGTGGCCACGTGTGTGTAGAAACTTAGACAGAGCTCCAGGCTGTTTTTGGTTTGCTCTCGCTCGCGTGTGGTGTACTGTGCTGTATGTATGTATGATGGTCGGGGGATATGGTTTAATAGTGTGGCCTCGTAGAAAAGTAAATCGCTTCCACATTTAGCAAAAACTATAGCACTAGGTATAGCAGCTATAGGCGAGAAACGTTTTCGCACAAAAGGAGACTATATATATATATATGTCAAGAAGTGATATCTAGTTTATTAGGGAGAAGGTATAAATTCGCCACATTTAAAGCTTTATCTCCAGTCCAAACGTAGGTCCGGATTTAATCCCCGCCTCTAAATTACAACCAGCATCTCATTGGTTCTTGAAAACTAACGTTAGCGCGACGCGAGTGACGAAAATTACGTATTTTCCGACTGAGGAGAGGCGAAATAGCCCGGCCTCCTTTTACGTCCCCCCTTGTATTTTGAAAGGGGGTTGGGACTATGACGCGCGAATACTTGGTCATCTTATACCTTCTCCCTAATAAACTAGATATCCCTTCTTGTATATATATATGTATGTATGTATAGAACTTTCTGAATCTGACAGTAGTCAAAAGAATTAAGGACAATCTCTTGAAGTCGGAAGAACTTCGTGACAGCGGGTTCCAATTATCTAAACTACTTTCCCCGCAGGTCAAGCCCAAAATAGGCTTAAAAATTAAGTGTAAAAGTGAGAATTTAACTTACAGTTTGATTGGTAGATGAATTGTCAACTAGTGAAAATCCCAAATTTCCGTTCTCGCATTTTTCCACCTGGAGCAAAAGTATTTCCTCCTTGTATTTGGCACCTCTCGTCTATTCAAAAAAATAAATACGGAGAAATTTGGGTTAAAAACATGCAAAGCTTTAATTGTTTCAACATTATAAAAAGGGAGTTGTTTTGGACAACTGCATGGGTGGGTTATGGTATAGGTATGAAAAAAAACGGTATATCAACAAACTATAGGGTCTGCACCCTGCACCCACACTAGTTAGGGCGCTGAATTTGTGGCATACGCAAAATAAAAACAGACGTCCCACGCGCGACTTTACCATAATGCAGTTGGCAACGTTAAATCTTAGTCTGTTCTCTTTGTGTAAGTTCTACTAGACTTAATTTTGCCAACGATTTTGCGAGGCCTTTGCCGGGGCGAAAGAGAGCGTCAGACTGACGTGCGGGGTGACTTACGCGTTGGTTATAGCGTCGGGGCTCTTCTGGCTGCCTGGTGTCGGTGGCCAGGAAGCGTTTGTCGCTGACCAAGTGTCGAAAGACGACAATCTCCGCGTGCAGAGCGGATATTTGCGACAAGAGGGCGTCCTCCCTTTGGCCAAAAATGCTGGCGAAACGAGTCAGTTCCGATTCCAAATTTCCGATCTGTTCGTGCTGTATTTGCACCAATTTCTGGAGTGACTCGACGCAATTATGTTCCCTAGTCCTACCCCGATCTTCCACTGGAGGAAATGCGTCATCCTCTTCCTCTATGTCGGGAGGAGAGAATATGTCAATGGATGACGAAGAATAGACCCAATTGGTCTCGGAAATGCCGTCAGACTTCCGGTGTGCCCAACTATCGTTGTCGTATCCGGACCCTCGTTTGACGATGTTGGTGTCCGAACGACTTTTGGGAGCGTGACAAGTAGAGGCGGAGGAGGTTCCCCCTTGGAAAATGGCGGCCACTTCCGAAACGGACATGGCACGTTGTCCCGTGTCCACGTCGGTGGAACTGGTACCAATGTCATCACCAACTCGACCGCCACACATCATCCGTGTTTTATCGTTAACCGGAGTTTCGGGCGCCATTTTACAAACACGAGTTAGATATCTTTAAAAAGCTATCCACTACCGGACATGCTTAATCATGTTCGCGCGCTAAATAAATTATCAATGACGTCACGCGCAAACTGGATCCTTATGAAAACGATGGTTAATGGCCTTAATTATAACTTGGTTTGCGCTAATTGGTAGCCACCAATGGCGTCACCAGCAAAACTTGCAAAAATAAACGCTAAATTCTGTAGTCGAGGCACCCCGCTTTTAAATTCCCTGGCCAGTGCACACTGTTCACTGTTTTTTCATGCTTCTGGAAGTCTGCTTTTTGTTGAGAGGGTAACTTTTTTCGACTTGTTTCTTTGGCGTAGCGAGACAGCAGCGTGTCAAAGGCGAAATTGCAGCGAGACGTGAGTGTGCCGCGTCGTGGCGGCCTCCCAATAACGACTGAACTCTTAGACTAGCCAGAGTACTCTTTCATTCTCTCTCTCTCTCCCCTAGAGGTGGATAGGGAGAGGAGTGGAAAGAGACTGGAACAAGCTAAGCCAGCGCCGAACGGGAAACGCGGGCGGGGGAGGAAACGAAACACCATTCGGTTCCATCCATTCGCCTCCCCCAGTCGACTTCAATGTCGTTTGAAAGCTGCATGGGGATGCCTACAGGCCAACAACCATTTCATCTAAGCGCTCTGCTCTTAGGGACAGCTGACATTGGTTAAGACAATGGTAACAGAACACTAGTCTTCGCTACCAGGGGTCTTCACCCGCTAAATTCGAATCGCTACATTACCCGGGCCACTTTTCGTTGGTTGGTCAACCAAACTTTTAAACAACACTTTTAACAGAGATAAATTAAGGGTCCGAGTAAGAAGTAATGGTAATAAAGTATCTGACCCATCTGACAGATATGTTATATATTTCACCCAGGGGCTAATAACCCTCATATTACGCGTAATTCCTATAGTACTGTCAAAAGCACACCCATTACACCAAGTACACCCTCGAATTTTGGCTTGAAGAAATGACACAAAATAAATGGAGGCAAACACGGCTTGTCGCCCGCTTCCGGTAAAAAGAAATTAGAAATGTCAAGGAAAATAAAATGTCCACGGCACCGAGATATCTCATAAGCCTTTGTGTGACGTCACCCATGCCCATGGTACCAAAGCTGCACCAAACCTGGCCGCCCACTGACAAAGCTAAGAGTTCGAAGAAATGAGATGGAAGGACCTTTGCTATCTCAGAAGCCATAGTGTGACGTCACCCATGCTATTTTTTTCCGTAGAACCAAAGCGGTACCAAACATGGCCGCCCACTGCCAAAGCTAAGCCCCTGACGTTTTACCTAGGCACTGACGTCACAACTGAGATAGCTCTATAGAGTGCTGTCAGAAGCGCCGGTGTGACGTCACCCATGCTGTTTTCCCATAAAGAAAAAACGGTAACTGTCATGGCCGCCCATTGCTAAAGGCAGACTCGTGACGTTTAACCTTGGATCTGACGTCACAACTGACAGCACTCTATACTTTGTTTCTTGGTAGAAATTTGAGAATGACAACTTTGGTTCGCAACACATCGCGGAGTCGCGGACATAAATGAATTGTAATAATAAGATTATATGACTTACTTTTTTCTCTCAGTGCCAAGGCTTCGTAACATTCTCAAATCTTGGCTTAAATATCAGTGTGTTTATAAATTCCAAACAAATTTTGCAAAAATATATTAATAAAAACCCCTTTTTATACTAAATAGATTGATTATATTATTCTCAATAAATTTTATTAAACATATCACTACCAAAAGCGATTTCGAGCAAAATATCACGCTCTCTCATAAAATCAAATTCCGTGTCCTGAAAATTTCGTCTGCTACAATTACTTACAGTCGGTTCTCCCGGTTTGTTCTAAGGCGCCATCTATACGCAAATAGTTCAACTAGCCCACAAAAATTAATCAGAATTCACATTAATTAATTAATATCGGAAATAATCACGAGAAAAAACTATACTTTTACATTTTTTATTTTTGTGTTTTTTTTTTAGTTTGTTTTTGAAAAAATATACAATTTTTTGTTTCTTCTTAAACTAACTAATTAATTATTCAATTATTTTTTTTTTTTAATTATTAATTATGGAAGAGTTTTTTTTTCCCTAAAACGGTTTAAATAATATTTGGGTTCCTTCAGGGGAAAACTAAAAATTTAAAACTACGAGACACAAAATTTAGTTTTAAACAGGAAAACAAAACACACCCAAAAAAATATAATTTGAAATTTAAAGGAAAAAGACAAAAAAAAAAAAAACATTATTGATTAAAGGAAAGGGGGGAAGGGGCTAGCTAAATTGTTTTTTTTTTCTTTTTTTGTGATTATCAAAATCACAAATTATTTAATATCTACAAAGAAATTAAAATTCCCCAAAACGTTTTTTAACTTTTTTTTTTTAGTTACACACTGTAGAATCACATATTTCGCAGTTGATCACAATTTAAGGGTTTTTTCCTTTTAATTTTAATGTTGAAATTAATTTAACTTCAATTAGGAACGAAGCGCGTTGTTAAAATTAAGAGGGACTCGAGTTTTAATTATTAAATAAATCATCGAAAAAAATTTAATTTTAACATCTGCCAAGAATTAACAGAACTCAATTCTAAGAGACAGACGTTAAAAAACTAATAAATTTAATTTTTAATTTATTATAATTAAAAATTAATGCGTCGAATTGAAATATTTGTTTTGTATTTTTTTTTTTTAATTATAAAAAGATTAAATTTAATTTCACCGCACCTATCACAGACATGACTAATAATAATAATAATAATAATAATAAAGAAACCCCCTCTCTCAGATTTAATTTTAATCGCGATTAAACCTCGAGTTAATTGGAAGAGAAATAAAAAAAATTTCAATATTTTTAATTTTTCTTATAAAGGTACGTCCTATTATTCCTATATTATTATTAATTTTGTTTTATTTCTTTTTTAAATGACTAAATATAGAAAAATAATTTCTTTCTTTTTATTTTAATTGCCATTTAATTAATTAAACTTTTATAATCAAGATGTTTAGTCTTATCTGCGACCAAAATTTCAAATTCAAATTCCACGTCTCTCAAGTCAAGTCAAGTCAAGTCAAGTCAAAGAGAAAATGTTTTTCAATGGCAGTGAAATATTTCAGTTTTCAAAAATATTACCAAAAACGGATTTATGGGATAAGAACGTCGGATCGTACCTTTAGCCTCTAGTACCATCCTCGCATACTTTTATTGAGAAACTTCGTCTGCTTATATTTTGACTCCACCCACAAATTCGATCTCTAGAAGTAGGGCTATATACAGAATTTGTGGGTGGAGTCAAAATATAAGCAGACGAATTTTCTCAATAAAGTATGCGAGGATGGGGAGTGAATTAGCCTTATTCCTGATCAGCGCCACCTACCCATAGCGGTGACTTTGAGAACTACTGTAAGCGGCAAGCCAATCAGATGTCGCTAAAATCTGGTGACGTCATTTTTGGTAAGACCCGAGAGTGCCAGTCAGTGACGTCACCAGATTTTAGCGACATCTGATTGGCTTGCCGCTTACAGTAGTTCTCAAAGTCGCCGCTATGGGTAGGTGGCGCTGATCAGGAATAAGGCTAATTCGCTAACTCCGACGTTCTTATCCCATAAATCCGTTTTTGATATTACTAAATTAATTAATAACCCAATTAGTATTACTAATTATTATTATTACCATAGTCTTTGAGGACCTTGGAAGCTTAGGACCGCTCAAAGAATATAATATATAAGCTAACAAAAAATCCTTCCAAAGTTAACCGGGATGTGAAACTAAAACGTTTTGGCAATACGACAAAGTTTTAACGCGCTCTTAACTTTTTTGTTTCCTTTATGTTAAATAATTTCTCTTTTAGTCTTCTCTAAAGCACCCGCTTATTTTTTTAAAGAAAATTTTAAAAGAAAAGAAAAATATATGAAAAACTTACAAAAACAAATGAGTTCCGGTAAATTCAAACGGCGGTGCTACGAGCAGTTCTGAACCCAACTTTTTCCGCCATATGATCCAGAAAATTGGATATACCTCTGTTTTCGTTATTCCCACTACGATATTTGAAACCGATAGCTAAAGTATAAGCGTTGTAAAACAGTTTTCGAACTTCTTGTAAACGTTCTTGACGCGTATCGCGGACGTGCGTTGTTGACGCGTGGTGAGAACATGAAAAACATTGAGGTTTTTCCAAAGTGAATTCACCCGAATCGTGACATCTTTGAAATAAATTAATTAATTAACCCAAAGACGCGTCGCGTTAAAGGGAGGGTGAAGTAGAAAATCAAGTGATTTTTTATCGATTCTTCTACTAATTATAAGACCAGTCTGCATAGTGAAACATGCAGGAAATACCAGTTCCGAATGATTTTAAAATTATTTCAAATTAGGTTCAGATTTTAAGGATAATTTTAAAGAAGCCCCTCCGACCAATCGCGTAACGCCCTGCCTTTTTATTAACAAAATTCTCATGGCACGTTATGTGTTGAATGAAATTTATCACGAGATTTGATAAAATTAGGCGCGCGACGTGACAATCGTGGCGCGAGACACGGAACGTGTCACGAGAATTTTGTTAACAAAAAGGCAGGGCGTTACGCGATTGGTCGGAGGGGCTTCTTTAAAATTATCCTTAAAATCTGAACCTAATTTGATTTTTTAAAATCATTCGGAACTGGTATTTCCTGAATGTTTCACTATGCAGACTGGTCTTAAGTTTGGTAGAAGAATCGATAAAAAAAAACTTGATTTTCTACTTCACCCTCCCTTTAACTTTAATGTTAAAAAGCAAGTTACGAATTAAATAAAACTTACAGTGAAACTTTACTATGCCCTGAATTGTGATTGAGCTCCAACGTTGGGGAACTAAGAGAACTCCTAGTTGACGATGAGCCTCGAATGCTACCCGTTCCTGATATGATTTGCCAACTAAATAAAATGAAATTGCTTTTAAGCTTTTAAGTTTTTAACGTTTAGGAGAGGAGTTGCGAATTAAAACTGGCGGCTGCGTTAAGCATTTCCATTTACCTGCCACATCCAACGGAAGATGAACTTTCCGATCTTTGTCTTAGGCTATTAGGGACGGCAACGGGACTAGTGCTGCTAACATTGTTGATGACGGCTCCCCCTGTTAAATTGGAAGCCGGTGACAGATTCCTCGAGGTGGGCGAACAATTAGAGGAGGAACTGGAGGAAGATAGGGCGGCCATATTGGCCACAGCTCGAGGTGAAATGGCTGCTGGAACGGGGGACGATTTCTTCTTGACAATGGGAGGCGGCGGTGATTCATTCCCATTGTTAAAAGTTTTTGCACTCGCGTCACTGCTACTACTATTTGTTAAAGTCGGTGGCGTTCCCGGTGTCACCGCTACACCATTTGATTCAAAGCTTTCACCAATTTTCACAGAAGTTTGAGAGTTTTGTTGAAAAGAATGATTAGACGCCCATGAAAAGTTTCTGACTGAATTTGAAGAAACATTCCTGAAAATAAATTCACGTACTCGTAACCAATTAAATTGAAATTAAACTAATTTAGGAATAAATAAAAACAGGAAATCGGTCTAATTTAGGCCTAAACAACAACAGGAAATTGGTCTAATTTAGGCCTTAATAAAAACAGGAAATTGGTCTAATTTAGGCCTAAACAACAACAGGAAATTGGTCTAATTTAGGCCTAAACAACAACAGGAAATTGGTCTAATTTAGGCCTAAACAACAGGAAATTGGTCTAATTTAGGCCTTAATAAAAACAGGAAATTGGTCTAATTTAGGCCTAAACAACAACAGGAAATTGGTCTAATTTAGGCCTAAACAACAACAGGAAATTGGTTTAATTTAAGCCTAAACAACAACAGGAAATTGGTCTAATTTAGGCCTAAATAAAAACAGGAAATTGGTCTAATTTAGGCCTAAACAACAACAGGAAATTAAACTAATTTAGGCCTAAATAAAAACAGGAAATTGGTCTAATTTAGACCTTAATAACAACAGGAAATTAAACTAATTTAGGCCTAAATAAAAACAGAAAATTAAACTAATTTAGGCCTTAATAACAACAGGAAGTTAAACTAATTTAGACCTAAAATAAAAAAAAGGAAATGAAAACCAAAAAAATAGGTCAAAAATCTCAAAATCAACACCAAAAAAATAGGTCAAAAATCTCAAATTCAAAACCAAATAGGCCTAAATTACACAATAAACTTCCTAAACGAATTTAAAGAAACATTTCTGAAATAAAATAATAACTTTTGCTTAAAAACTAATCCCTCCTCCAGAAAAACAATTAAAAGAACGCCATTACTCACCCATTGGTAGCAATTAACGATACATCATCCCAAATATCGCTATGAGCACTTGAAGAACAATTTGTGGTGCCACCATGAATGGGAACAGCGCAAACGGTATTGGTTGAGAAAACCATTGGCGGATTATTATCTTGACTACGACTGCTAATGGAACTGCAACTGCTATTTAAACTGGTATCACTCCCCCTAATTTTTAAACAGTCTCCATCCAATAATATTCCATCTAATTGACAATCAGAACCCGTTCTAGCACTACGAATGCTTATCCTAACAATCAATCAATTAATTAGGTTAATTAGTGTTAATTAAAGGGAGGGTGAAGTAGAAAATCAAGTGATTTTTTATCGATTCTTCTACTAATCATAAGACCGGTCTGCATAGTGAAACATTCAGGAAATACCAACTCCGAATGATTTTAAAATTCAAATTAGGTTCAGATTTTAAGGATAATTTTAAAGAAGCCCCTCCGACCAATCGCGTAACGCCCTGCCTTCCATTTAACAAAATTCTCGTGGCACGTTCCGTGTCGAATGAAATTTATCACGAGATTTGATAAAATTTGCGCGCGACGTGACAATCGTGGCGCGACACATGGAGCGTGCCACGAGAATTTTGTTAACAAAAAGGCAGGGCGTTACGCGATTGGTCGGAGGGGCTTATTTTAAATTATCCTTAAAATCTGAACCTAATTTGAATTTTAAAATCATTCGGAGTCCGTATTTATTTCCTGAATGTTTCACTATGCAGACTGGTCTTATAATTAGTAGAAGAATCGATAAAAAATCACTTGATTTTCTACTTCACCCTCCCTTTAATTAAGTTACATTATAAACGCGGGCTTACAAATTATGAGCGGAGAATTCCTCAGAGACTAAATATTTCAGGAAATAAAAACAGAAGAAAAATATTTCTTCCCCTTTGCTAAGACGATCTGTCAAATCGTGTCTGCGAACATTGCATTGGCTTAACGTTAACTGAGATGCAAATTTAAAAGAATCCTCGTTCATTCTTACCCAAATAAGTACCAATCATAGGCAATCGTTAAAAATACAATTTCAACGGCTGAAAGAGAGGCGTGAGCTTTTCCATCAGCCCATAAGGACAGCCTTAAGAGACTAACAAAAAGAGGCGTTCTGTCCCATCCAGAGATACAATGGACCAACAATCCCGATGTCCCTTCTAAGATGTACTTTAACTGAAGTTTCAAGTAGTTTTGAGTCAATCTGACTAGGTCCCAAGACTGAAATAAATTATTACCATGGATGAAGGATGCGCGTGAGGAAATTTGTTTTCACTCTACAGGATCGGCAACTCCCTATCTCGAACGACAGCTTATTCTGTATACACTCTGTTACAATATCGGTTGTCAGCACGCGCAAAGCTAGGTTTCTATGTAACGTAGCTTTGTACGTGCTGTCAAGAGACAAAAAACTTCAGGATCTTCAGGATTTAAAATATCCGCGAGTTTTTTAGCTCGAGTGCACGGACCTCTAGGCCTTAGTTTCAAATACGTGTGAAATTACCTACAGCCTACTACACGTATTTGAAACTAAGGCCTAGAGGTCCGTGCACTCGAGCTAAAAAACTCGCGGATATTTTAAATCCTGAAGATCCTGAAGTTTTTTGTCTCTTGACAGCACGTACAAAGCTACGTTACATAGAGAAATATCTTTGCGCGTGCTGACAACCGACGTTGTAACAGAGTATATACAGAATATTCTGTCGGTTTGAGATAGGGAGTTGCCTATCCTATAGCGTGAAAACAAATTTCCTCACGCGCATCCTTCAACCATGTTATTACCTTTATTGAAATAAAAAGTCACAAATAAATAAAGTAAAATAAAATAGCAAACCTTGTAACTGTCCCATTCAATGTCCAGTTGAGCGGTAACCGAATCGGAAGGGACACCAATTTTGGCATCAACAAAGGCTTGATTCCAATCAAAGACTAGGTCTTCCGCATTGTAACCATTATCCCTATAATCCCGAAAAAATTCACATCCTGGATAAGGTAGAGATAAAATTGTGAATTCTCCATAACGGTTCTCTTTATCAACTTTTTCGGATGATGTTACGCTGAAATTAAAAAAAAAAAGAAAAAAAACAGGCTTAACTTTATGGAAGATCCCCTAAAAAAATCAACAACACGTTTGGGATAAAAGCAGAGCCAAAGGCTGGACGGTATACTTTTATCACGGGGGTCATTCATAAATATCGAAAATTTTCTTACTTCATTCCAAATTTGACTTTTTTCTTTTCAACCATTAAATCGCATATATAACCAACTGAAAGGGCTTTTAAAAGTCGAATATCTTGCATACGAACTTTGGTAAATAATTGCCATTCACTTTAACAGCAAAAAATGCAATTAAAAAAACCAAAATTAAACAATTTACAATGGTTAATTTTATTTACTTTGAAGATTGAGCAATTTCAATTTCTTTCACGTCTTTCTCTTCATCTCCAACCTCTGTGTTTCCAGCGAATAGAAAATCATAACCAGAACGTCCATAAATTTCTGGTCCTCCAGAAAGTGTCGCTGATCGGCAAATATACTTTCCATCACATAATATTACTGGTATTGGAAATCTGGCTCGACATCTAGCAACACGAGCTTTAACCATCAATTCTCTAAGTTTTGTAGAGTCGCAAAATGAATCTACCACCAAATTACTGGTTCTGAATTACAGATATAATTAGAAATTAACTTTTAATTACTCTAAAACAGTTGTAATTAAGAACTTGTATAAAATAAATAAAATAACCTTTCTGAGGGGTCATGTTCAAAACAGGTACAAACTGTGTGTTGAGGGATTATTAATTCAGAGGGATATGTGCTAACGAGTTCTCCAGCTTGATTACTTATGACCTAAACACGTAAATTAATTAGGCTTAACTACTTTAAAGGAAAAGTTCATGTAACATAACATTATACCTTAAAAGAAGGACCTTTTTCTATATATAAAAGGAAAATATTAAATTATCTCTTACTAACAAATTAATTAGAACTTAATTAGTTTTAAAAACGAGGACTAATACGCCATCCGCCATTGGTTTAGTGGCGTCTGCTAGCCTGAACCCCTTACTCAAATGGGATTGGTTGAATTCTCACAGGCTGAGAGGTAAGGGTAAGTGATTCGATTGAGCAGACGCCACTAAACGAGGCCTCCATTGGTGTAGTGGCGTCTGCTAGCCTGAACCCCTTACTCAAATGGGATTGGTTTAATTCTCACAGGCTGAGAGGTAAGGGTAAGTGATTCGATTGAGCAGACGCCACTAAACGAGGCCTCCATTGGTGTAGTGGCGTCTGCTAGCCAGAACCTCTTACCTCTCAGCCTGTGAGAATTCAACCAATCCTATAGGGGTAAGAGGTTCTGGCTAGCAGACGCCACTAAACCAATGGTGTCACAATAAGACTAATTAGATGCTAATTATTTTGTAATAAGAGATGATATTTTTTTTATTTTATTTAGAAAAAGGCCATTCTTTTAGGGTATAATGTTATGTTACATGAAGTTTTCCTTTAACTTATAAATCAATAGTAGATTAATTCATACACTATATTTGTAATCCTTTGCAAAGAGATCCTTACACTTTCTTAAAATTTCTTCATCCTAAAAACAATAAGCCAGAAATATATTTCCAGAGTGACCTACCTATTCTAATCTAAAATCCTTCCTTGTTAAGCTTATTTATATTTAAGGATATTAAAAGATTGCAATGAAAATAATATTAAGATCAGTCATTCATTATCAAGAAACTGAGATTGGAGAGTTTTTAGAAAACAAGTCATGGTTTCCAGATAAAAGAAAAATTAACTACTCTATCATAATGTGATAAGACTTTAATGACGTTTTTTCATTCAATATCTGAATGTGTGTATTTATAAATGATACCATAAATATAGTGATAGGCTTAGATAGTGAAAAATAACTGAATTCTAGGTATTAGTTAGATAGGTATTTAGTTTAAACTAAATTAATTATATTGTCATAATTAGGAGTTAAAAAAATGACTTTTTTTTTATGAAAACCACATGCAAGTTGGTCATCAATCTGAGGCTAACCACCAATTCTTTATTATTACGATTAAAACTAATTATACAATAAATAATCATTTACAAGCATGGTCTTCCTTGGGAAACAGACAGTACGTCAGCCTGGCCAGCTGCTAAGGTTAAGGCTTATAAATTACTGCCTGCAACTGCACAGCCCATGGACATGCTTATTTTAGTGGTCAAGAGACTCAAGACACACAGTACAGTACAGTTCGCAGGTGAAACCGAGGCTTAACTCAGGGTTTAAAAATATGTAACTAACTCTTTTGAATTGTTAAAACTGAATGATATAATGACTTCTTTTTGTTCATTTTCTCAAAGCCAAGGCGTAATGAATCGTATTTTTGAAGGGAAATATATATAGAAAAATAGTGGGCTTTCTTACTTTACTATCAGTGTCCCCAATACGAAAGGCGCTTTTCGCGAATTTTTCTAAGAGATGCCTGACGTCTTCGGCGTTGACCGTTTCCATCGTATTGTTAATGAGGACCGTATGATTAGGATTAAATTACTTCAAATTAACCCTAATCATCGTTAAAAACGCCGGCACAAACCCCGAAAAAACACGCTACGTATTTGGAAAACGTCCGTACCTAGTAGTCCAGAATCCGCCATCTTGAACGTCACCGGATCACGTGGCGTTTGATTGGCGGAAATTGGCGCGAAAGTTCCATCAAGGTGGCGCTGGAGAAATGTCCATATTTGAAATTTAGTCATTTTTCCACGGAGTAATTTTATTGGAGTGAGCATTACGATCTCCATAAAAGTACCTTACATGGTAGCTATATCATCTATAATATTGCTCCATGGTGGCAGATGCCAATTTCTTTGGTCCCTGACTTAAAGAAACAGTAAATAAATAGATTATTTTGATTTTATAATTCAAGTGGAATAATTTCTTAATACGTTAATCGGTCCTTTTAGAGTTGTTGGATGGATATTATTATCTTTGAAATTAGTACTCTAACGTGTAATTACTTATTAAAAGTTGAAACCCGCTCACTAAAGGCTAAACAATAGTAAACATTAGATGGCAGAAAGGAATAAGAATGTAAGGAAATTATTAAAACAATATTGACTAATTGCAGTTTCTATTTAATACATTAATTAATTAATATTCTAATTATTAAGAATGATAAAATGTCATCGATATGTCTAAATCCAAATGACATCACTCTATTGTCATCTAAAATTGATTTGCATAAAATAGAATTTCTTAGACGCCATCTTGATGCCTTTCTTACATTTTATGAAGAACAGGTACTACGTGACGTCTACTTGGCAACTTAAATGTCATTAAATTTAACACTATAGATTATTTAACTAATATTTTAGGGCAAAACCTTCTGGTTAAGGTACTTGATATCATTCAGGGAATACTTATACGAATATATATTAGTGGAAAATGGGGTAAATCCTAATTAAAAATAAAGAGTTAAGTTAAAATTAACACTTAATTTCTCGGCGTAATGTTCCAGTCTAGGAGCAAATTATGTAAGCATTATATCGCTTATATTTGTGACGACGCCTTTTTTATGCTTCATAAAGAATTGGTAGAATGTTCAAAAACTAAGAAAGTGAAAAAGTTTTTATTTGACCTGACCATCGTTGTTGCATTATATATTTCTTATCCTAACATCTGTCAAATTAATCTAAGTATAATAAATTAATTTAATTACAATTAAATTAAAATAGCCTAATATTAAAGCTGGAAATGAAATACTTGTTTTTTTTTTATAGATAAAAGTCCTTTTAATCGCAGTGAAAATAAGTACGTTAGTTAAGAGCGACCTTAATGAGGGATTAATTAAATTTAAAATATATTAATTTAATTACAGGAGTGCCTTAAATAGAATATTAGGTTTTAGTACTAAGAATTCCCATCCTACATATAAAGTAATTTAATTAATATCATAAGGACATTATCTCTCTCTAAGGGCCCAAGATTCTATGTTACGGTTGAAATGTATGTATGTCCGATTTGGTCGGCCATCCGTCTCATCTCAAGTGGTATAATAATTGTATAGTCTAAACAGAGGCGGAGCGCATTCGCTGCAGAGTAACCCGGCATTGAACATTTTTCCCTCCTTCAAAGATTTCTCACGAGCGCGAATTTACCTCTTGTGTCTGAGAGAGCTGGGGGGTTCTGGAAATTCTCTTACTTATTTTTTCCCCTCAGTCGTTCCTCTCTAGCCTACCCGCCTGTTTTAGTTTGATTCCTAACCGTTTGGGAGCGTTATCTCAGAGCTCGCGTCTAGACCACGACCGGCTTAGGATATCGGTCGTGGCTGATTTTGAAAATTATTTTTCTCTCCCGCGAATTTGACGAAAAATTCGGAAGGCGCCCCTATACAAAATTTACGTCACATCTAGCAGAACTAGATGTTTTTGCTAATAGATGCGCTTGGGCCCTTAGAGAGATGATGTCCTTATGTTAATATAGTTTTATTTTACCAATATTTAAAATAATTCGAATTTCACTTTAGGGTTTTTGCGACGCTTTTGTTGCTCCGATATTTATAATTTTAAGCGGAAATTTATATAATATGATGCAACATTGGAAGACTGAGAAGACAAACTCTTCTACTAACGTATCCTCCAATTATCATTGGATTTGCCCTCTGGAATGGTCAAGGCAATCGTTTAAACCCAATAGATTTGACCGTTACATTACTTGTTTTTACGGCGATAATTTGGAGTTAGAATTAGGTTTCCCTAATGCCGCCTCCAAAGTTTTAAATTTCCCTGATCGTGCCAAGGAACCAAAATCAGAGTTTATCGATAAGAATTACACAGTTTTGAATTGCGATTGCGTTAACGATATGCACATCGTTAATGCCTTTAAAAGATGTAATGATAAATTTATAAATACCGTTAATCAGTTACGTAATACGTTAATTTAATTGCTTAAAATTTAGGTGTCGTTTTTAAAAATGAAGGTATCAAAGGTCAGCGACCTTGTCTTCATACGGATGAGGATATTAATAATATAGAATACGTCACTGGAATTGATTCTCAGATTGTAATTAAATTTAGTTTTAATTTAATTTAATTTAATTAGAAGGGTTTTAATTTGAATACACTTATATTTAGGACGATTTATTATTAAAATTAGTTGACATTAATTGCCCCGTTTGTCACGAAGAAGCGAAAAAAAGCCTCGTAAATTTATCATCATCCCTAATATTTTAAATATTTCCAAAAATTAACTTAATTAAAGTTAATTTCTTTAGTTATTTAAATTGGCGGAGAATCAATTTAAAGAAGAGGAGACTCAATTTAAAAAAGAGGAGACTAAAATTAAACAAGAAGAGAAAGATTTGAAGCCCAAGAGTAAAAAAAACAAGAAGAAAAAACCAAAAGCTGCAGTTGCAGTTGCAGTTGCCTCCGAGTTGGAGGGCGCCGTTGGATTTCAAAAAGACATTGCTAAAATCCTGGAAAATAATATTGAAGTACACGTTAATGTCACCGGTAACAAAGACAGAGTGTTTCGCGCAACTTCAATATAATTTCCAGGGGTGTGCGAGTACTCGTTAAGTTCGAGTACTCGTTTCGAGTATCGAGCAGAGTACTCGACTCGATACTCGATAACAACACATTGAGATACTCGAGACAGATTCGAGTAGCTTTTTAACATCTTAAATACTCGACAAATACTCGAATCCGAGGCTTACAACTATAGCAGACGATGAGTTCATGAGCATTTATTTTGAAAATCACCTGTTCAATGTTTAATTGATCACTAACAATCTTTTTGAACTAGTTGGATATTAGATAATTGAACATCTTCGTTATTTTCAAGAAATTTACAAAATTGCTACTCGACAAGTCAATATTTGAGACTCGATAATTACTCGAAAGAACCAAAATTTGACCTATCTAAATACTCGATACTCGAAAGTATTTTTGAGACTCGGCTCGATACTCGATAAGAAATTAATTTTGATACTCGGACTCGGCTCGAAACCGAAAAAAATGGGACTCGCACACCACTGATAATTTCTCAGTTTAATTTTTATCTTATTTCTATGACAGATCGCGAAGATACGGACCTTATGCTCAAAACTAGTGATAATATGTTAAAAGAGCCCGTGAAAGCCACTGAAAAACTCATTTCACCTACTAAATTTGAAAACGTACCTGCGCAACGTGATAAGGCTTTGAGCCAATCGCTCTCGCCCATTGAATTTGAGTTTCAGATACCTTTTACTGTAAGAACATGTTGGAATTGCCGTAAAAGCAAAGAAAATGGCATCAAGTTGAAGAAATGCGCTTTGTGCGTCGCGGAAAAAGTTACTAAGATTAGATATTACTGCGGAAGAGAATGCCAGGGTTAGATTACTAATTAATTAATAAATAAATAATGAACTTATATTTAAAAGATAATGTGCATCCATTTTCAGGCGAAGATTGGTTGAAATGTCACAAAGACGAACACGAAACAAACTTATTGCCAAAGAGTTCCTTTTAGTTTTAAGTTACTTGTTTGTAGAAAAACATGACAATATTTTTTACTATTATTTTTGTAAAAAAGTCACTCAATAAATTTTTGACAATTGATGCTTAGTAAATTTTTGGTGTTGTATATTTTTTCTTTCTAAGAAATCTTAAAAGTTAATTACAATCAATAATATTGGGCTTAAATTTAATTATTTTTTTAGTAAATCTTTAAAACTGGGATATTTAAAGAGATTAAATACTGTTAGAGAAACTTTGGTTGGTTAAATATGGAATTTTTATGATAAATTATAAAATTTATTTACGCTTAGGGCAAGGGTTAAAGTTAAGCCTTGGAGCTGAATTTCAAGAATGAAGAAACCTATTAGGGGGTTAGGCCTATAAATAAGCCTTGGAACTTAACTCAAGAAAAGTATTAGGCTGTTAGGCCTAAAAATAAGCCTTGGAACTTAATTCAAGAAAAGTATTAGGCGGTTAGGCCTATAAATAAGACTTGGAACTTAATTCAAAAAAAGTATTAGGCGTTTAGGCCTAAAAATAAGCCTTGGAACTGAATTCAAGACAAGTATTAGAGGGTTAGGCGCCTAAAAATAAGCCTTGGAACTGAATTCAAGACAAGTATTAGAGGGTTAGGCGTAAAATTAAGCCTTGGAACTTAATTCAAGAATTAGAAAAGTATTAGGGGGTTAGGCCTAAAATTAAGCCTTGGAACTGAATTCAAGACAAGTATTAGAGGGTTAGGCGCCTAAAAATAAGCCTTGGAACTGAATTCAAGACAAGTATTAGAGGGTTAGGCGTAAAATTAAGCCTTGGAACTTAATTCAAGAATTAGAAAAGTATTAGGGGGTTAGGCCTAAAATTAAGCCTTGGAACTGAATTCAAGACAAGTATTAGGGGGTTAGGCCTAAAAATAAGCCTTGGAACTTAATTCAAGAAAAGTATTAGGCGGTAAGGCCTAAAAATAAGCCTTGGAACTGAATTCAAGAAAGGAATTAGGGGGTTAGGCGTAAAATTAAGCCTTGGAACTGAATTCAAGAAAAGTATTAGGCAGTTAGGCATAAAGTTAAGCCTAAATTGCAAGGGTTAGGTTAGGGCTACAAATTAAGCCTATTTTCTAAATTATTTCAAGGATTGTCAAATTTTGACTATCAACACTAATTATTGTTAAAAAAATTTCGGCTAATCTTATTATTAATAAAAATACATATAAAAAAAACAAGGCACAAATGATACACTAGTAATAATAACCAGAATAAACAAATTAAATTAAATTAAAAATTAATCTCAAATTATGACTCTCTAAATCTATTTAAACATATATTAATTAATTAAAGATATTTCTTGGGGGTTCTATGAGCAATCAAAAGGGCAATACTTCAATGCCCCACCACTTATCGAGTATTTTCAACTATAACATTTTCATATCGCAACAAAAAAGGAAAATTGAAGCCAAAAAAAATAGCGCGAATTGAAATTTAATGCAAAATTAACTAATTCTATTTATATCATAATTAGACATAATTTTTTTGGCTTGATATTAACTTCCTTTAATTTTTAAATCACGCTTTAATATGCTAATTTATTTTTTTTTAAATATTTGCATAAGAAAAAAAAAATAATAATAAAAATCAAACGTGAATATTTTTAGAAATTAATATTAAGAAACAATTAACACACCTGTTTTAATTAATTAAATTTCAGTCCGATAGCGTTTCTCCGTTTGAATCGGATGAAGTAGAATCATCTTTCGATAAGGATTTAACGTTAGAGATTGTTTTTCCGTCAGAAAGAAGAACTGAAGAATCTTCACCCAAAACGGAGCACAATTCTTTTAAACGGCTTTCCATTTGAGGAACGCCCGTTAATTGAGTTTCCAAACGTTCTTTTTCCTCGCGTAATGATAAACGAGTCGAAGTGTCCAATGGTTCCAAACGCCAACCTCCTTCACCGTCAAATTGCAGCAAATGCGTATGGAACTTCCTGTTACGAAGAAAATTAATTAAAGATTGAATTGATGATTAACTCGACAACGTACCATAAAGATGGTCGATGCGTAATGGTCATTAACGAGATACCAAAATCCTTAGCGGCTTGGTACATTTGGGCTTCTACATCGATAGAAACCGCGCTGGTACATTCGTCAAGAAGGGCGAACTCGGGTCTATCAAGTTAAGCGAAAAAGGGTTAAATATTTAGTTCCGACCTTCCAACGTTTTAAATTCCACGAAAATACAAGGCTTTCTCGACATACTTGTGGTAAAACAATCGAGCCATTCCCATTCTCTGTTTCTCTCCTCCTGACAGGACATCCTTCCAATCGCCGGTGGCATCCATACTGCCTTCCCGCAAGACAATGTGTCCCAGATGAACGATAGACAGAATACTTTCCAAATCTTCATCCGTCAAAGATTTGGATCTCATTTGTTCCAGGGTGTCAGGATAAATGATTTGGTCTCTCAATGTACCCAGGGACATGTAAGGTCGTTGAGGGATATAGAACATGCGACTAGGATGCGGTCGTTCCATGTAACCAGCGTAACAAGGCCATAAACCACTTAAAATTCGGAACAGTGAACTTTTACCGCAACCATTTGGACCGGTGATCAACAAGTGCATGTTGCGATTGATCTAATTAAAAATAGGTAAGAATTTTTTTTACAGTTCACTAGACTTCTGATCGTTGATATTGTATAGTAACATTGGAAACTATTCATTTTCAACAACTTCCGCTCTGTTTTTGCAAAAGTATATAGATATAAAAACAAAAAGTACACTTCTTTAACAACTCCCCGCGTTTGGCTGAAGACGACATGTAAACTGATAAGCAAAATACCCTCCGCTTAACCGCCTACAGGAACTAACCAATCAGACAAGAGCTCCTTGACGTCATAGGTTTATAGGAAGTAGTACATGATGCTGGCGACCCAAACGTAATTTTTGGTACCAGAGCTAGCATCTGCTACTTTATGATCCTATTCACGGTCTGGAAGGTAATCATACGCAGAGGGGGTCGACACCGAGGGGGTAGACACTTGAGAACTCAGGTGTACAATATGTCTTGAACTCAATGTACTGTCAAAGCTGAACTGTGAGTTTCGAAGGTTTTGAACTCACTGCACTGTCAAAGCTGAACTCTTTTGAACTCAGGTGTACACCAGAGATCCAGAGCGTCTACCCCCTCGGTCGACACTATTCTGGGATAAAGGAGGGCTTCTCATATTACAAGGCGCGAGCACGTTTCAACGGAGTGTACTTTTTATTTTTATATCTATATACTTTTGTTTTTTTAGTAAGAATTCAGGCAAGTTTCAAGTTCAATGCGAACAAACATAAAATTTTCAGAACACAAGAACATCACGAAAGTGACGTGAGAGAGCAAATTGAGAGACCTTGGAACATTTCTTAACCAGTTCCGCTTAGACGCTTCGTTACGTTCCATAGGAAACAAATTATTTCCCTTAAAACTATACGAATGCTCGGTAGACTGACATTACAAATATATAATATACATATATATATAAAAAGTAAATAACCCCAAAATGAAAGCGCTATAAGGAAACAGCGCATTTCTGACACCCCATATTATTTTCCCTATAGAATCTAACACTGTCAAAGACACACAGGTGCCACTACTACTTAATGGTCGAAAATATATATATCTTATGTACAGGTATAACATATAGGTCAATTTCACAAGGAAACATTTCTAAATATATATATATATATACATATAAAAAAATTAAAGCCCTGGAATTGGTTTTAAGAATTTTTTTTTAAACTACCGTCCGTCCGTACGTCGCTAACGACATTTTGATTTAGGGTTTAAATATGTTAAATAAAACATTTAAAACAATGAATTCATAAGAAGATCGAGTAATCGGAATAAATAAAACAAGTTTTAAGGCTTCTGGGGTTTGCGGGGACCGTTTAAAGACGATTTAATAGAGGAAAAACACTAAACGATAATCATAATAATAGAATAATGGTAGCCCCCGGCCTCCTACTACATTACGGTCTATGGCGAAATATTATGGGTTGCCATTATTATATATATATATAAACTCCCGTAAATCGCGATAAACTCTTAAATTTGAAAGTATAATTAAATGTTTTGGACTTTTCCCAAAACATAATAATAATAAAATTCTCTATGAATTTAACAAAAACAAGAAGAGAAAAAAAAAAACAAAGAAGATAACTCTAATAAAATCTTACCTGACAAAAACGTAATAAATATGTCTATTACTTTAACCTCGATGTAAGTTAAAATTTAAGAAACAATACGCAATAAACATAAGTCTATTACTTTACCTCGATGTAAGATAAAATTTAAGAAACAATACGCAATAAATATAGGCCTATTTTACCACCATTTATGTTGATATTGATGTTACATAACGCAACAAAAATGCAATAAACATAAGCATATTTTAGCACCATATAAGTTGATACAAAAGGCATTTAACACAAGAATATTTTAGCTCCGTATAAGTTAATATCGATGAGACAAACCGCAATAAAAACGCAAAAAACATAAGCCTATTTTAGCTCCATATAAGTTAAAACTGAAGATATAAACCGCGACAAAAACGTAATAAACAGAAGCATATTTTAGTTCCGTATAAGTTAATATCGATGAGACAAACCGCAACAAAAACGCAATAAACATAAGCCTATTTTAGCTCCGTATAAGTTAATATCGATGAGACAAACCGCAACAAAAACGCAATAAACATAACCCTATTTTCGCTCCATATAAGTTAAAACTGAAGATAAACCGCAACAAAAACGTAAACATAAGCCTATTTTTGCTCCATATAAGTTAAACCGCAACAAAAACGTAATAAACATAAGCATATTTGAGCACCATATAAGTTGATACAAAAATCAATTAACACAAGAATATTTTAGCTTCGTATAAGTTAATATCGATGAGACAAAACGCAACAAACATAAGCCTATTTTAGCTCCATATAAGTTAAAACTGAAGATATAAACCGCAACAAAAACGTAATAAACATAAGCATATTTTAGCTCCGTATAAGTTAATATCGACGAGACAAACCGCAACAAACATAAGCCTATTTTAGTTCCATATAAGTTAAAACTGAAGATACAAACCGCAACAAAAACGTAATAAACATAAGCATATTTTAGATCCGTATAAGTTAATATCGATGAGACAAACCGCAACAAAAACGCAATAAACACAAGAATATTTTAGCTAAATATAAGTTAAAATCGATGAGAAAAACAGCAACAAAAACGCAATAAACATAAGCCTATTTTAGCTCCATATAAGTTAAAACTGAAGATATAAACCACAAAAAAACGCAATAATAATATAAGTTAAAACTGAGGATATAAAACTCAATAAACCTATTCAAACCCACCTCAACAAGTTAAAACCCAAATAAATAAATGTACAAGTACTTACGACAAAAGACAGGCTAGGAACAACGACATCGCAATTTGGGGTCACAACAGGAACATTTTCCAGTTTGACTAAACCCTCCGTTTCAATTACTTTCCCTGTTAAACGAATTAAAATTAAACAAATACAAAGAAAAATTGTTATAACAATTGAATGAATTCAAGTAGGTTATAATAAATGAGCGCGGTTAACGGAATTTTTATTTTATTTTCTTACCTTTGACCTCTGGCATTCCATCCTTAAAGGAAAGTCCAGCGGCTTTCATCAGGGATTTTTTCCCTGATCTTTTGCCCGATGATTCATTGGCTAAAGTCCGTTTATATTTTCCTTGACTAACGTCTTCAAATGTTTCAAAGAGTTTCGAGACGCGAGCAGTGTACCCCGCTAATTCGGTAATCTATAATTAAAATTTGATTTAAATATCATAATTAAATAATTTAATACTCGATTGGTGCGTCATAAATTATTTATTTATTTATTACTTCACGCTTGACTAAATTATTTGAAAGATGAAACCATAAGTTTATAAGATATGTTCAATAAGTACAACACTACCTATACTGAGAGCTAGTTTGAGAAAAACACGAGAATTGACTACACTCGGTTTAGCAGTCCATCTTCCTATTTAGTCTGTACTATGGCTTTGATAGCCCCTCCCCTCCTAGCTTAGCCTCGAATCTATGACCTACGTCATTACTTCATGAAAAGCTCCAGTTTGTAACCAGTGACAAACTTATGGATGAAGATATCTTATGAACTTATGGTACGAAAAAACGTCGTAATTTCGAAACCGAAAAATTGAAAATTTATGGTCAGGGTAAAAATCACTAAATCATGTGTAGGGAAACTTTTAGGAATTTGATGACGTCAGAAAATTCTATAAATTCAAGTGAATTTATACGATTTTCACGTGTGAAATTAATCAGCTGTTTAAGCGATAAGGAAATGGGCATAATAACCTAAGCGATAAGGAAATGGGCATAATAACCCTTCTTTATAAAACCATGCAATTTTAAGAAAGGAATTTATGTTTGGCCTACAAATATGCGTTTTAGCAACGACAATATAAACTAATAGATATCCCAGCACCCAATTTTCGTTGCTCCCAAGCCGCTAAAAGAGTATAAACTATAAAATAGTGTAATTTCAAGAAAAAACGCCTTTCCTGTAAAATAATATAAAAACTATATATTTTCAGGCACCCAATACTCGTGG
Source organism: Phalangium opilio (assembly GCF_054372755.1). Classification (NCBI taxonomy): domain Eukaryota; kingdom Metazoa; phylum Arthropoda; class Arachnida; order Opiliones; family Phalangiidae; genus Phalangium; species Phalangium opilio. The sequence continues at coordinate 203,307 of NW_028324226.1, forward strand.
ATTATACCAAGCAGCTTAAAGGGTATAAAATCTTATACCAAGACGCTAAAAGGGTATAAAATCTTATACCAAGACGCTAAAAGGGTATAAAATCTTATACCAAGACGCTAAAAGGGTATAAAATCTTATACCAAGACGCTAAAAGGGTATAAAATCTTATACCAAGACGCTAAAAGGGTATAAAATCTTATACCAAGACGCTAAAAGGGTATAAAATCTTATACCAAGACGCTAAAAGGGTATAAAATCTTATACCAAGACGCTAAAAGGGTTTAAACCTTGTCTTGGAATTTTAAACAAGGGTCTGGTGTTGATGTTTGGCCTAAAATTAGCCTACAAATATGTTTTCTTTAAAAAAATACATAAACCACATATTTTCAGAGCAAAATTTTCGTGGCTAACAAGCTGCTAAAAGGTTATAAAATCTTGCAATTTTAAGTATGGGTCTGCAAGGTAGGTAAAAGGGGCTAAAATAACTTTGCACAAAAAAAAGAAGAATAGACCTTTTCGATGTAAAAAGAGGGGATAGGCAACCCTCAGTATCGGGACATACAAGGGGGGGGGCACTGTCATGATAAAAAGAGACAACAGCGCAGGCGCCAGAAAGCGAGATGGAAGGCGGAGTTTCACCCCCACGTCTTTCCCTCTTAGTTACATCGAAGAAGTCTATTGCTAAGCCCCTCGTATAAACTACAGATTTTCAATCACTACTACAATTTCTACAAGCCGCTAAAAGACTATAAATATAAAAATAAAAAAAAATTTTAAATACTTCTTTATAGGAAGACATCAATCTTTCAGTGGCATCGGCACCCGAAATAAGAATATTTTTGGCGGTCGTCATATATTGAGTTCTGACACTGACACCATCGTCTTTTTCGTAATTATCCCCTGAAAAGAATTTTTAAAACTTTGGGTCGGCACACTTTAAAAAAAAAAATGTACTCCTTTCCCCCCTTTACTGATTTTTTGTTAAGGATTCTCTCTATGTTATGTTACCTGTTTAAAAAAAAAGAAATACCCGCAGATACAAAAAAAAAAGAAAAAAAGAATTCGACCTCATTTTTAATTTATTAGCGATTTGCTGACAAGAGGGTTGGTTCCCTTTATAAAAGAACCTATGGAAATTGGAAATTGGGCTTCTCTCGAATTTAAAAGCGAATAAAAGTGCACCCATGCAAATTAAATTTTAAAGTATCATATCAAACTGATACTAAGCTAACCATGCGTTAAATTAAAATTGGAATATATATTAAATCCGATTTTTTGAATAATTTTTTATAAGTAATATTTGATTTTTTTTTTTTAAATATTTCTTTTAAATATAAAATGGACGATTTTGGGTCGAGAATATGCTATGACATTTCGCCCTAAGGGCATCCGTTTACAAGTTATGATTTTAGTGTTTTGCGGATGACCCCTTAATTAAATTAGCGTCGTTGTAAAAGTGTCTTACTTAAATTTAAGGGGTCATCCATAAAAGAGTAATCATTTCTTTTCAATATAAAATGTGCGATTTTGGGTCGAAAATATGCTATGACATTTCGCCCTAGGGGCATCCGTTTACAAGTTATGATTAGGCGTGTTTTATGGATGACCCCTTAACTAAATTAGCATCGTCGTAAAAGGTTCAGACTTAAATTTAAGGGGTCATCCATAAATCACTCGAATCATTTCTTTTAAATATAAAATGGACGATTTTGAGTCAAAAATATGCTATAATATTTCGCCCTAAGGGTTCCCTTTTACACGTTATGATTGGAGTGTTTTATGGATGACCCCTTAATTAAATTAGCATCGTCGTTAAAGTTTCTTACTTAAATTTAAGGGGTCATCCATAAATCATTCTACTCATTTCTTTTCAATATAAAATGGACGATTTTAAGTCGAAAATATGCTATGACATTTCGCCCTAAGGGCCTCCGTTATGATTGGGTGTGTTTTATGGATGACCCCTTAACTAAATCAGCATCGTCGTAAAAGTTTCAGACTTAAATTTAAGGGGGCATCCATAAATCACTCTAACGATAACTAGAAAAGAATGACCCTTAGGACAAAATGTCACAGAACATTTTCGACTCAAAAATTGCCCATACGTTAATGGGTTCTAGCACTATTTTTGAAACACCCTGTATAGTAGTGTTACTTTCCTTTTCAATTTGATCAATTTGATGAAACTTCAATAATAACAATTATATGTTAATTATCTATTTTAATCCAATAAGTAATCTATTAGCGATATCACTATAGGTCAAATTTAAAATGGAGGAACTTTGACCTCTACAAGTTTTTATTTTCCTAACATAAAAGTTGCATTAGTGATAGACATTTTGTGGGTATTTTGTAAGGACATTAGCCGTTTGTTTATCGGCTCCTTATCCCTAATCACTTTAGGGCCAAAAAGCAAAAGTCAAATTTGATTGGGGGGCCTTCCAATGATAACGATTACCAATCTAAACTATTTGGAGAGCTTTTTGTTTTCGTCAATCTCAACCTTCGTACGTCGAGTGCAATGCAACTCGGATTCTTTGAAAAGTACCCTGGGAATGAACCAAGAAGCGATATCTAGTTTACTAAGGAGAAGGTATAAATTCGCCACATTTCCAGTTTTATCTCCAGTCCAAACGTAGGTCCGGAGTTAATCCCCGCCGCCTCTAAATTACAACCAGCATCTCATTGGTTCTTGAAAACTTACGTCAGCTCGACGCCAATGACGAAAATTACGTATTTTACGACTGAGGAGAGGCGAAATAGCCCGGTCTCCTTTTACGTCCCCCCTTGTATTTTGAAAGGGGGACTGGGACTATAGCGCGCGAATACAAAGGCATCTTATACCTTCTCCCTAATAAACTAGATATCGCTTCTTGAATGAACTTAATAAATCGCCCCGGTTTTTTTTTTCTTCTAATATTTACCGATTCTTCTGATTTTTGGATGATTAATAAAATAATCTGAGATAAGGGTGGTTGAACTCTAATCTCTTTAAAGTAAATTACTATTTAAATAAAAAGATAAATAACTTGTAAGTTCATTTAAATATGCAAGCCTATATATATTTATAAATAAAAATACGTTGAACACAATAGTGTTCCATATGAATAATTTGCATTTTAATTCTATTTTTAACCACCGTTAAAATAAATTTCTTAATATTGAATTAAAATTTTATTTTTACCCTCTTACTACTAATCTTTCCCATCCCCCCCTCCCACCCAAAAAAAATTATTTAGCCTTTAGGCGAAAAACGCAAAAAGAAACTAGAAACGTATGAAATCTTTTTTTTTCTTACCTTTATCTCGTTTGGCTATTCCAGTCATTACAGGTAGAGAAACGATAATCATGCCAGTAGCGCTCCAACAATATTTCATTAAGAATTGTTCAATCATTATGTACCATAATTTTTTATTAAAAATGTGGTTCATTTGACGAGCTAATGCTTTGTAGCTTTGTTGAAGTATATTTAACTCCACCTGAGAATTGATTGATTTTTAATTACGTTTAATCGTTAATTACAATTAAATGAATAGATAGTTTTCACACATGGAGGATTCATACCATTTACACCAGGAGGCCGGGCTATCTGGAGGACAAAAACCCGTCTGCTTTTGTCCTCCAGATACCCCGGCTTCCTGGTGTAAATGGTATGAATCCTCCATGTGTGAAAACTATCTATTAATTAACGTTTAAACGTATATTAACATACTTGATGTCCACCGTAAAAAGCTATTTCTTCAGCGTTAGTAATGATTCTAGAATGTATAAATCTAAGATATCCTTTTTTCTTAGCCTCTTCCGAAACTAGCTTGCCAAATTTAGGCGAACATAGACGTAATATTTGAGCCGTTAAGGCCGTCATTAAGAAGCCAATAATAGGCCCTGGTACTCCGTAGGCCCCTATGTTAAATTTAAAATTAACCTAACGCTAATTACGATTACCAAGGGTTAAACCCAAAATAATGTCCTTACCCATATCGTGAGCCATTTTAAATAGTGTTAATCCAGTAACCGCGATATCTAACAATGGCTTAGTTATATGCGAATATAAATGAGCGACTGATTGAGAAAAGGCCGTAATGTCATCGGTCAAACAATGATCCGCGTTCTCTAGTCGAGAGTCAAGGTTACTGACACGATAATACGTTTGGTTCTTGAAGTAAAGTTGGTAAGCGTAACGCACCAAACGCGTACGAAAAGCTAACCCTAACTGACATTCTAAAAACCTAATCAGACTGTTAATAAAAGTAGCTGGGATGGCCACTAACAACCATTTCGACAGTTGAAATCCGAAGCTTCTTATATCTTTCCGCACAATATATTTCACTACGCGACCTTCTAATTGCGCTACGTATATAGAGAGGAAGGTTCTCGATATCAATGATATTGTGTGTAGAATTAAAATACCAGTTTCAATTGTTCCTACCCCGGGAATCATAATTTTCAGTAGTTTTTTCAGTTGTTGCACAAATTCCTTATTAAAGGCTGGGAATTTCTTTAAATCATTGGAGATACCATTTGCAAAAAGGCCGCCTAAAACCGCTTTCTTATCCTCGGATGATACCTCAAGTTCGGGTGAGCTTTTACCAGAGTCTGGGGAATTGATACCTCCATTTCTACCCTTAATTTGACGTTCGGGACTGGTAGATGATATTCTATCCTGGGCTGCTTGAGCCTTACATCGAATTGCCGACACAGTTTTGACAATTAAAGGGTAACTAAATCTAGCAACATAGGCTCCGATAACAACCGTGGTTATGGCCCTAGTTAGCTTCTCTTTGGGTATATTATGCTTTATCGAAAAGTCATTTAACATTTTGGATATCGCGTTCGTCATTTTCGAAACGATTTAAAGTTTACTCTAAATTAAATTTAAATAATAACAGTTTTAAACTCACGAACTCTTGTTGCAATGAAGACGTTATGGGTCATGGAAAATATCCAGGCCTAGACCTTAGTAGAGTTAGGCCTACGCAACCGGCCCGACTTCACTCGTAATGAATAATAAAGATCTTACAAAACTACGACATACTTTAACGCTGTTCTTCTTGTAAAAATAACGACTTATTCATTAATTACACGTTTTAATTATTAATTTATCTGTAAGAATTGGCACACACGTACATTTTTCCCGACACACAACGCGAATTTCCTCCCGACTCAACGCGTACTCGGCTACTGACGAAATGGCGTATAAAATATCTTTACAAGCGTGGAAAATTCTCCTGTAGCTGGAGCTGTCGTCGCGCTTTCTGATTGGTCAATACTATACCTTTAATATTTCCCGCTTTTTTCAATTACGAATGAGCTCTCCCATCTTTACAAAGAGAAGGATTTTGTCAGGTAATTTTTAGATAAATTATAAAGAAAGAGACGAAATACAAAGAAATTATATACTTTTATTCCCTCGTAAATAATCTATACATTATTTAGGCTTAACGCTAAAAAAAAACCCATAAAAACAAACTGATGAAAAATGATATTTGAAAACGAACTCCACACAATGTTCAATTTCTTGAAATATTTATATCTTATTTGATGTAGTCTGAATTATAGCGTCTTGGTCATCAGGCCAGAACTTTCTCCGTTGGCCGAAGTTGGAATCGGGGAAGAGCAATCTTCAACGTCACTCTGGTCCATCCAGGGATGCGTCGTCACACCTGATTGGTTACTATCGTCGCTGTTACCCGACCTTTCAAATTAAAACCACTAAACCCTTTAACGAAACGTGCTAAGCCTAATATCTAAGCCTAATTTAGGGTTGATATATTCACCTCAAAAATGGTCTCATACCCTCTCGACCTACTCCATTGCAATAACTTGGTCTAGAAATGACCAGTTCAATGCAATCTCCAGCCGAGGCGATCAAGGGAACTGTTAAACAACAGTCGTGCGCATGCGTCCTCGTATTATTCACCTGTCAAGCCAAAATCATTAAGCCTAATTTATTCAAGGTCACAAAAAACCATTTAGATACAATTTCCTCGTAAATAAGTTGAAGCCCGTCGTACGTGAATTATTCTCTTTCTACAAATAGAAATACATTTACCTCTCACTCTAAAGGTGCATTTTCATGCTCGCTAGTAGCGGGCAAAACACACTAAAAATCCGCTGTCGCTACACGCTTGAGTCGTTTTCATGCTCGCGAAAGCAGAAATATTCCGCTGAAAGTTAAAAGCTTAAGCGGATTTTCTCTCTCCGCGCCGATCAAATCGAAACAGATATTTCCCGCTTTAGCTTTTCAAATCCGCTAAAGCTCAACACCACGTGACTTATTTCAGCCATTCAGAGCGAATCTAAAATATAGTTTTTGGCCTCCCCGCACAGACATGGCGCCATCTGGTAACAAATGAGCAAGCATGAAAATAAAAAACGCGTATAGCGGAAGCGGAAATCCAAATAATCTAGCTGTCAAAAATGCCCGCGAAATTTGAAAGCTTACGCCGGATTTGCCCGCTACTAGCGAGCATGAAAATGCACCTTTAGAGTTTACTTGTAACTAGGCTCATTTAATCTAATATTATGGGAAATTACTGTCTACGCCTTAAATTTAAAGATAATATTAAGAAACTACCTATGAAGAAATTGTTTTCGTTCTTCTTAACTTAGGTAATTGGGCAAAAATTGTAGAAATCAGGTAATTTTTTTTAACTGGGAGAACTACCAATAAACCCAGACTCTCGTCACGGGTATATGGAGAACAGGTTTTCTAAAAATTATTCATATCTTCGAAACTGTTTAATACCAAGCTAAATTTCTCTTTTTTTAATAAATAAAAACTGGTTTTCGTTCTATATTATTGTTTCCCGCATTTTTCACTTTCATCGATTTTAAAATTATAAGCGAAGCGAAATGCGATAGTATCTTAACCCTTTCTTCCTCCTTTGAAGTTAGCCCCGATTTATAGAAGTCTAAGTGTGTCAACTTCCGCGGTAGCTAATGGGCGCGGAACAGGACCTGACCGTTACCTAAATGCAACAATAATCCACCGACACTTGACCTCTAAAATAAATAACTCTTAATTTAACTAGGCCACGAAATATTAAACGGTAACAGGAACGGCGCGGAATTAAAATGACAAAAAAAAATGGATTAAAGAAAAGTATAAGCCATAAGATACGACCAAGTACTTCCTTAAGGATGACTTGGTTCCCGTTGTAGACAAATTTAAGGTAAATTTTCTCTGACCTGTAATATTCGATCGTATCTCCTGAGGATTCCAGACTGGTCAGCCGGTCCACCTTCCCGTATCCTGTTGACAAAGACACCTCTTTCGTATAGACCATCGGACACACTGAAACCAAAGTCCTCGTAGACCTTATCCTTGAAGAGAGTGACGCGATATACCTCGATGGATACCGGTGCATTGCCGTACGTTGTTCCGGATGGATCGTGGTAAAAGCCGACCTCGGTACTTGGTCTCATGCCCTCACCGCGATCCAATTCCTCGGTTCTAGGTCGATTGACGGAATAAATCATGGTCGTTTGACAACTGCTATCGTCTCCTTCGTCTTGATAGCCGTCATCCCTGATAGCGTAACAATCAGCATCTAATTGCCGTAAAAGACACTAACTTACCTTTGATTGGCCGTTGCTCGTTGTAAGACCTCGTCAAATTCAACCGAAACTCTGGTGGGTGTAGGGCTTCTAAGTGAGGTTTGACTTCCCATGATGCTCTGTTCGATTTGCCGAAGTAATTGAGATTGTCCGCAGGTCTCAAGGTCTTCTAGTACGCGAGACCAATCGGCGGTATCGTCGCGGCCAGAGGTAGGCGATACGTAGTTAGAATCGTCCCAGAGTTGAGGTAGTTTTTCGGATTGTGCCGCTGTTTCGTCTCCCGGAAGTTGAGGGTCCCAACGTGGTTCGGTTCCTTGACTTCGACATTCAACTTTCGACCAATTCGAAGCGTTCTCGGTGTGACTAGACGAATCTAGGTTTTCAAGAAAATGCCATTCAAACGGTTGAGCGATTTATAAGTAGAAGTATTAAGGTATGTCTTACCTCTGTCTGTGTTAAACTGTCGAAGATGGTCCTCCCCTTTGGAACACTCGTGACCCGAAAGCAAGTCGAGTCCGCAACTGTCCCACGATTCCACGGCGCTGTCGACGCTCGGCAATGGCTGGCTGACGTAAGGAGAAACGAAATTGTTCTCCCGGTCGGTGACCTGCGCGGCCCCAACCGCCGCCATCAGTAACCGCATAAGTTCATAGCTTACATTCCGTAAGCATCACGCTTTAACGGAACCTAAGTTACGACCTTATGGTAATTAAATAAAAACAGATGTATACCGCATCGGAGGACTGCTTTTTGGACGAATCTCCGCTACTGTCTTGGCCCTTTTTGTTAGGTGAAGGAAACTTGGCTATTTTAAGAGTAACCACGTCCCCCGAATTTTGAAGTAGAAGAATGGCTTCGCTTAATGGTTTCCCCCTCAAACTGCAACCGTTTATGGCTAGAAGATGGTCCCCAACGTGTAATGCCCCAGTCCTAAAAGCACCAGGAGTTTTTTTTCAAGTACTTTGAAATAGAGTAAGTAACTTAGACTTACTTTTCCGCTAATCCTCCGTCGGTTAAACCAGAAATGATAACTGGTTCGAATGGCTCTTCTGTCCCTGAAATAGTAATACCCAAAGGACCTCCGTGTCTGACTAGTTCCACTGTAAATACTACGGCTCCTCTGGAAGAATCGGGGTCTTTCCCAATGTTTAAGAGATTATTTTAACATATTTTCATCTAACAAGAATTTAGCCTAACTTACCAGCAAACGTATCGTCTTTCTTTATCCTTAATTTGACCACACCACTTTCGCAAGCTTGTAAAATCTCGGCCGCGTCTTCGATGGTACAATGGTCAGTTCGTACGGAATCGATGGCCAATAGACGGTCTCCCGGTTGTAAAGTACCCGTTCTGTGCGCTGCGCTTCCTTTTTTGATGTCCGATAAGATTAAAGGTTCCCCGGCCTTCCTATTCTTCGCAGCTGTCCCAAATAAGGTGGATAGGTAAGCGATGAAAGCCTTGTTGGAACTCAAGAACAACTTACAAGTAATCGTGATCCCCAGTCCCGCAATTCCCCTGGCCAATTTCACCATGAACGTCCCACTACTTGGTACCACCGATTCGGCCACGTCAAATTCGATCAGTAAAACCACTCTTGGAGCGGATCGTTGAATTAATTGTACCACTTCCGTCAAGGATAAACCTTCAGTGGACTGACCATTAACACTGATAAGCCTATCTCCAATTTGTACGACGCCGCATCTGAATTATGGACGATTAATTACTTTCCAAGTAGCTGTGAATATCAGGTAGTCATTTACCTGTCCGCGGCTCCACCAGGATCAATTTGACTTATAACAGGATGCGAACCCATGTCCGAAGCAAAATTCGAGCCTTGTAGGGTAAAACCAAACCCTCTTTGGTCCGCGTGTAAAATTACTTCCGTCGTTTCGGTATGACATAATTGTCCGCAGCTGAGAACCGCAGTAGCGGCGCTCGAAGATAAGGAAGCTATAGAGAGTTAGCCGTCAGATGGACATTAAAATCTGCGTCATCCTCTAATTACCAGTAGAAGGAAACGCTGGGAGAAACCTTGGTATCCTTCGATAATTCGTTGGTCTTTCTTTTGCTTGGGAGTGCGGTTGAGTCACCGCGTATGAGGTACAAGTAGCTCCGGGGGAACCGGAAGTGGTTGGAAAACAAACGGAAGACGACGAGGAATGTCCTCCGTACGAGGATAAAGTGTTGTAAGGATTATAAGAAGGTCCCGAGGAGGGTAAGTGGGCCACGCGCATTCCGCTATGATCGTGAGCGTGTCCGTGGTTTCGCCTAGTGACCATTTGACTGACAGGGAGTAGCTCCAGCTTGACCGTCGAGCCGCCAGCGGTTCTAAGAAGCTGAATGGCTTCCGCGGGGGTCATATGATCAACTCGAGTGCCGTCCACGGCGAGAATATGATCACCAACGTGAAGAGCTCCACACCTAAGCATTAATTTCGCTTCAGAAAACAAGTAACGTTCGACGATTGCAAACGTCTTGGATTTATAAAATTTTACCTTTCAGCGAGACTAGCTTGTTTGATGCTTTCAATCACCATAGGACCTTCCGCTCTTTGACCGGGAATCCTGGTTAAAGTTATACCCAACTGCGTACCAGGTGCACGGTCAATTTCCACCAAAAGTGGACCAGACGCGTTGCGAACCGCGTCTGCAATTACTCATCATGAGACAACATCACAAGTACTCAGCTCATATGACGCATAAAGCAATCTCGACGTACCCATTAAGGAAACATCGTACTCTACACTAATTATGGCCTCTTTCTCGACACTCTTCAGGACCTCCATGGCCTCTTGCAAACTAGCGCTACTTAAATTGAGGCCATCGATTGCCAATAAACGATCACCGGATTTAATCGTTCCTTCCCTGGAGAAACGTCACTTGTTATTTCAAAATAATAGATAAGGAAATATAATAATTCTAACCTATCAGCGGGTCCTCCGGGTCTCACGTGAGTGATGACCAACGGTCGACATTTCAGTTTATCAGGGCAAGCTCCGCCTCTTAATGTGAAACCGAAACTACCGTTTTCTTTTTCTAATTTGACTTGTATTATTTTGGGACACGCGCAGAGTGAACTTTCAGCTAAGAAAACGACAACCAATTGTTAAAAGCTCAAGTACTTACAATTAGACTAATATTAACTCACTGGAATCTGGTATTTCGTACTCGACCTCCAAAGTGACCCTATCCCCGGCGTTTTTTAACAGATTAACTATTTCTTCATGCTTTAATCTAGCCGTTCTAATACTATTAACGGCGACCAGGTGGTCTCCTACCGCCAAAGCATCGCTTCTACGTCACCAAAAGATAATGACATAATTTTAACTAATCTATTTACATCAAGGGGGGGCGAATGATTAATTAGGTGTCAACCTGTGAGCTACACTTCCTGGTCTTAAGTTGGAGATTTTTGGTCTGCTTCCTCGATTAATTCCTCCTAAAACAAGATCAATTTAAATCATGATTAAAAGATTAACTCTTGCCCCTATTAGATATTCAGTTTCATAAAAATTAACTTGATAATTTTTGAATGGGAATTTGCGTCTAGACTATTGGTTAAGGTATATTAGGTCAAATGGCTAGCTCGAATCGGAGACCAATCCAACGATATAGAAAGGTTAATAAAAGTCTTTGTAAACCATATTGAATAGAAGCATTAGCTCATAAGATATGTTCCATAAGTTTGTCACTGGATACAAACTGGAGCTTGTCATGAAGTGAATTGAAAGCAACGCCTGTTGAGGCGCTGTCAAAGGTTTAGTACAGACTAAATAGGAAGATGGAAGTCCTGCAAAACTAACTGAGTGTAGTCAATTCTCATGTCGTTCTCGAACTTACTCTCAGCAAGTCTCTAGCATTACGAAGTATAGGTAGTGTTATACTTATGGAACATAGCTTATAAACTTGTGATAAAAGTAGTTGAGGACTGAGTCGAAGGAAGGCTATGAAGAATGGCGCGAGTAATACCCTTCCATCTCTAAAAGGAAACCGTACTTAACTTCCTGAGGTTACGATGGTGTATTTCATAGTGCACGTGCTATAATATATCATCTTCCTCTCATCCGAAACGTTTAAAGTCATTTCCCTAGCCGTGCCTGGATACTGCGGGGACAAGGTTTAGTGACAGTTACACTATTACTATGGTGTTCCACCATATTACTCAGGGACAAGTCTCATTGACTCTTTTGAGGAGAAAGGGTCCAAAAATATAAATATGTCTTTGAAGGAGGCGTGACGGCAGCCGTCTAAGAGTTAAGTCATGGGCTTGGGAAGACATCGTTTAATCAAAGAATTTCCTCTGGGATCTCAGGAGGATTCTAACTTCTTCAAGAAGTATTTAAAAATCAGAAAAGCACGCCAAAAGGCTACTAATACCAGAAGTATATAATACTTCTCTTCGAGAGAGAAGTGTACCACAAAGCGGCAGGGGTAATTGTAACATGATTCTTCCCAACATCCATTAACATTTGGAGCCAGATTACTATTCCGAATCAAATACTCGATAAATAATTCCCTCATCATTACTCCATTAGCGCCTAACCCTTTTGTCAAGGCGCATACGCTTGAGGATTTTTGTCCCACGTCAAGACAATCAAGGTTTATGGGTTGATTGCTGAGAATTTAGTAAATACCAAACAGTTATAGAATTCACCCTAGCACGGTGCGATGCCCATAAGAAGTTTGTTGATCAGGAGAGCAAACAAAAAGTCGCACGAGCCAGGGAAGAATCATATTACATAACCAAAGCATTACGAGGACCCAGAGTGTCATCCTTCGTCTACCATTCCCTTCTGCTAATACCTCACCAATCTTTCGAAAGATACACCGCGAAATATATTCCTCAAGTATTCAATCCTTGACGCAAAGACGTACCGTGCCAAGTGCTAGATGCTATAAGAATCCGAGTATAACATTTATGACTAAGAAATCACTTTACATTATAGGTACAATGATCGTTCCTTCATTGAAAGCAAATTGGAAATGTATTTTAGAACTATACAGAGAAGTAACTGATAAAGATCTGACTAGGAAAGTCAAGAATCTTTTGATTTATCACTAGATAAAAAAAAAATGCAGCGCTGTGCGAAATGTAAAGACAGGAAGTGAGTAGACGCATCGGTGGGATAGCGTAGCGGCATTCAGTGTTATTTTTTCCATAGATATTAATATAGTTAAAGGCATATATCTACCATTAATATATTGAAGATACGTACCTGATATAATGAGGCCAAGTGTACTGCCTTCCCGTTTAACTAATTCCACCACAGATACACCTTTCTTGTCCTCTTGCGAAAGATTATTATGAAAGAAAGACAGATACAAAATAAATAAGTTCGTTACGTGATCATTTTGCATAATAGTGAGTGTTAATTTAAGATATATACAGTACGACGCAGCTGGGTATATTAAAATTTTAAAATTGGTTTCATCACTCCAAAAACAGAAAATATTATAAAACAAAAATAAAACACACTTTGTTAATGTTACATAACAGGGGCGTTGTTTTTTTGTTGTTGTTTGGTTTTTAAAATTAGGTAATTAAGCTTACCACTAATGAAGCTTAATCGTTTATCCAAGGCCAGGGCCAGATCGGCCGGAATTCGGCCATATGGACCCCCGTCTTCCCCTACACGTACAGAAAGAAGAGATATATTTACATCTAGTTATAAACTTCTAATTACGATACATATAAGGAGTCCATTTAGGATTTTCAATTGGGGGTAATATTATAATATACATGTAAAATTTTTCTCGTTTTCAATAATGATAAAATCAGAAATTAATAATTTTCTGTTATTACGATTGTAAATTACTGATAATTTTAATTAAAGTTTGGTAGGGTATATCACGTATTTTAAAATTAAAATTATGTTAAAACTATTCGAGCGTTACGTAAGATAACAATATACGATAATGTAATTGTATATTGATTATTAAAATAAAAGGGAACAAAAGTTAATAACAAATTACTAAGTCTAAACCACACATACGCGAGGGGAAATTAAATTATTAAATTCACGTCGAAAGTATTGGATGAAATATGGGCCAAATTTAAGCCTAAAAAATAAAGTCAACCAAGATTAGACCAAAATCGGTAATATACCTTAATCTAAAACCAATTTGATATAAACCCAATGCTTCCCGCCTTTGATTCTAATACACACTTAAGTTGAAAACTATCGTCTTTGAATTGTTATCAACAGCTGCGCCGTTTCAAAATCAATAAAAATACATGAAAAAGTAATAAATATAACAAAGTTGACAGAGTATTAAAGTTTGCCAGATTCATTTTCAATAGTTTGCCATTTTTGCAAAAAAAAAAAAGAAAAAAAATGTATATATATTCACTCTTTCGTAAGTACGATTGTTTTGATATCAAGTTTTTAACAAAAATCAAAATTCCATGAAAAGAAAGAAAAAAAATAAATAAAAAAAAAAGAAATTTCACGGGAAAGTTAAACTTATTCGAGCGTAGGTACTTCAACTAAAGGCCTTTTCAGACGATACACTTTTGACACAACTAGATGGGTCAAAAGGTTGAGTCAGTCATCAATTTTCAATTTGGGGATTCAACTTGTTCAACTTCTCTTCACACATCTCAACTAGTTTACTCAACTCAAGGTGATGTTAAGTTGAGTTAATAACTTGACATTAAATACTATAGTTTAAGTTTAAAAGATACTTTATTCTGGACTCGACTGTACAGCATGCTAGCTAGCTCATGACTGACTGCCCTATCCCGTTATGCCATATGAGGTTACCTCGTGAGATCAAAGTCCTTTACCACGTCATAGCTCCCCATTGGCTAACCCAATTCTGACCTCTGACCTCATTATAACATCCTTCCTTTCTAGTAATAATTTAAAAGTCTAACAAATAAAAACAACCTGTCTAGTAATAATTTTAAAAGTTTAACAAAACAAAACAGAGAATAAAACAGCCTGTTTTTTAAACTAAGCACTTATTAATTGTTCGTTAATTTGGCGAGTATCTTTGTGGAGGTCGACGTACTCTTGAATCATGTTTTCTTTCTTGTTGATTGTTTATTTGTTTGGGTATAGTTTCTTCTTGTATGGGCTGTTGCGGGAAGGGTTGCCGATAGGGAATAAAAGGTGAGTTTCCGGGTATTGTAGTTCTGGTGAACTGTGTTCCGATTGGTTCAATTCTTGGTGTAAGCGAGGTTTGTTGTTGAATGCGATTATGAATCTGGAATGTCTTCGGAACAGTAGGTACTTGTTGAGGTTCCAGGATATTTTGAATTGTGACCGCTACTTCATCTCGAGTTGGTTCAGGTTGTGGTGGTGTTATAAGGGTTGTGTGGTTCTGTGCTGAACTTGGTGGTTGCGTTTGTTGTGATTGTGGATTTTGATATTGTTGCTGAACACGAGTCTGGTGTGTTGATTGTTGATTCTGTCCTGGATGTTGCTGAACACGAGTCTGGTGCGTTGATTGTTGGTTCTGTCCTGGAAATTGTCCAATCCTTGCTGTGGCGTTATGGTACATCGGTATCTGAATTCTAGCCGTTATTGGTTTTATAGTAGGGTTAGTTTTCGTTTGACTATAGTCCGGACGCAGATGTATTCTGTTTCGACGGAAGTTTTGACCTTTCGCTGTCAGAATGTGATATGATTGTGGTTCTTGAGCATGTGCAATTATTCTTGCGGGTAACCATGTACGGGGTGCCGCGTAGTAACGAACCTTCTGACCAATATATAAAGGTGGTAATGATGAACGATGATTTGATTGGCGTATCATGTTTGCGTTATTGTCTCGCAACCCTGCATCAATGCGTCTTGTAGGATAGTGTGGTTTCAATTTATCTATGTGCGTTGTTAATGGCGTACGTAAACGCCGTCCCATCAGCATTTCGGCCGGAGATAAACCATTACTTTTGGGAGTTGTCCGGTACTCCATTAGGACATAGTGTAAGTCTCTCCCTTCTTGTTGTGCCTTGTGAAGAGAATTTTTTATGGTTTGTACGGCTCTTTCGGACATTCCATTAGATTGTGGGAAGTATGGACTTGATGTAACGTGATCGACATGCCATTGTTGAAGGAATTCTTTGAATTGAAGAGAATTAAAGGGTGGACCGTTATCAGATACCAATCGTTGAGGTGCTCCATGCCTTGCGAATTGTGGATTCATGAAATTTATGATGGCTTGTGCGTTGGTCAGTCTTAGTTCTTTAGCTTCGATATATTTTGAATAGTAGTCTATCATTAAGATTATAGGCTTGGAATTGACTTGAAAGAGATCAGTCCCTACAGTTTGCCAGGGATATTGTGGTATGCTATGAGGTGTTAGTGGCTGTTTCTTATTCATCGGGTCTCTACTGCGACAGATTGTGCAGTTTTGAACATATGATGTAATGTCGGCAATCATGTTCGGCCAGAAAACGTGTTGTTTGGCCCTGGCAATTGATGCGTTAATCCCGTGATGGGCGCCGTGAACTTGGTTTAATAAATCTTGCTGAAGAGCTTTAGGCACCAACAGGTTTGTCCCTCTGTATAATAATCCATCTTCTTCATGAAGTTCTGTTTGATATTGCCAAAATGTAGTGGCCTCTGGAGTCAGTTGATTTCGATATTTTGGCCAGCCATCTGTAATATATTCGCGGATTTGGGCTAAGACTGGGTCGTGATCAGTTGCAGTCTTGTATTTGTCCAGTGCGCATGTATGTAACGTTGTTATAGTGTAGACTGCTGTATGTGGGCCATCCAATATGTCAGTGTTTATTTGGCAGTCCGTTAGAGGTTCCCTGGATAAAGCGTCGGCCACATACATCCTGCTTCCAGGAACATAAACCAGCTTAGGGTTATATCTGAAGAAACGCAGAAGTAAGCGTTGAAGTCGTGGAGACAATAGAGTCATTGGTTTCTTTACAATTGCCAGGAGCGGACTATGGTCAGTTTCTACTGTTACTTGGGTGCCTGCAATATAAAAATCAAAATGTTCACATGCGTGAATAACGGCAAGAAACTCTTTCTCAATCTGCGCATATCTTGATTGTGTATCGGTAAAAGTCGTGGATGTATATGCGATGGGCTTGTTGTCTTGCATTAATACTGCACCAACTCCGTGCTGACTGGCATCTGTAGAGATAACGTTTGGTAGTTTAGGGTCGTAAAATTGAAGTACTGGTGCTGATGAAATACTTGTCTTCAGCGAGTCGTAGTGTCTTTGGTGTGTTGATGTCCATTCATAGAGTACATCCGGTTTAAGTAGGTCTCTGAGTGGTGCCGTGTCTTCGGCGTATGTTGGAATGAAACGGCATATATAATTTACCATGCCTAAGAAACGTTGAAGTGTTTTCTTATCCTGAGGCGGTGCGAGTGAGCAAATGGCTTCAACTTTCCTAGGGTCCACATGGATTCCTTCATTTGTGATCAGGTGTCCAAGATAGGTGATGCGTGATACCGCAAGTTGCATTTTTCGTTTACTGAATCGTAAATTATATTGTTTGGCACGTTCTAGGATGCTATGAAGTACAGTTAAATGAGACTTCATGTCTGACGTTGCTATCAAAAAGTCATCTGTAGAGATGTGGACATTAGGAAATTCGTGAGCGGGGAAAATATCTCGCATCTGACGCTGGAAGACTTCGGTTGCAGTGACGATGCCGTAAGGAAGTCGTTTAAAGCGGTACCGTCCATGTGGCGTCGCGAATGTACAAAGGCGCGAGCTGTTCTCAGTGAGTGGAATTTGCCAAAAGGCACTTTGAGCGTCAAGGACGGTGAATACTGTGCAACCTTTTAGTTCCGCAAAGATTTCTTGCGTGGTTGGTAAAGGATAGGGTTCTCTTCTTATGGCACCATTTAAATTCCGGGGATCCAGACAAATACGAACTTCCTGAGTCGAGTCAGCTTTAGGTAGTTTTGTTGGCTTCGGTACGACTACGATAGGGTGAACCCAATCAGTTGGTTCATTAACAGGAACTATAATACCAAGGTTCAACATACGATCCAGTTCCTTGTGCGTAGCTTCACGATATGCATGAGGGATCTTATGACATGCTGATGCAATAGGTACAATGTTGGGTTTTAATTTGATGTCATATTCAGCCGGTAGCTTACCAACAGTATCGAAGATCATATGATATTGATCAATGAGTTCTGTCGCTGTGCCAGTATTTATAGTGGATCGTGTTGTTGCGATATCTTTGGGCTGAGTTCCTATGAAGGTTGCATGAGTGTGTGCGGTGTTGGGTCTTATTTGTGGTGGCGGACCCAATGGTGTGGAAGTGTGTTGTGTTAGCCCCAGTTGTTGTGATGTAACGGCTCCAAGAATGGGTACATGGTTGTGTGACGTAACGTAGAAAGGGCAATTTGGTAGGTAGGCGGTGCCCGACATGCTAGGAAGATCAACAACGCCATCAATAGGAATTGAGTGTCCGGAATAGGAGGAAACGGTGTAGAGTGGTTGACGTAGAGGGGGCTGGTATGGTAGAGAATTGTATATCCCTCTTGATATTAGATTCACTTGCGAGCCAGTATCTAGCTTGAATCTATGTCGAGTGTTAAATAGATAAAGTTCGTCATATAATTCATCACCAGGGTTATTGCATCTGAATGTAGCGGCAGTCGAAAGACATGTCAGATCCGTGGTGGGTGAAGTTGAGTGACGCTGTCGAGGATGAATACTGATGCTATACGTAGTGTATGTTTGATCTTCATGTTGGAAATCTTGGTAATACTGATCAGTTTCGTCAAAGGATGAGAATTGGTCATTTGAGTCGTCCATTTCGATGGGATATGTTTGTAGACTGTAGGTTGAGCGGCATGAGGTAGCCCAGTGACCCTTACGTTGGCATTTCAAACATTTGGAATTTTTGGCTGGGCATGATTGATATCGATGCTGCGTGTTGCAATTTTGGCAAGGTCGTGTCGTACGTTGAGGGTCGGATTGATAATTGGAACGATGAGAGCTTTGAGAGTTTGGGTCACTGCGGTGAAATGGTGGACGTTGATAATTAGCAGTATTGCCGCGAGAAGAATACCGTTGCAATTCTTGTGATTGTTGATTGTGTCTAAAGCGCGGTCTTATTGTGGATCTGTGTCGATTAAGAGCATCCACAGTGAATTCTTTTGCTGCCGAAGGCTGTGTTGTGGTAGTAGACATGGCACGAGCCTGAGAATTGGTGATTTCATGCGCCTTACACATGATTATTGCAGTGTCTAAGTCCAGAGCATTGCCTTTATTTAGTAGTTGTAGTCTGAGCTCTTCATTCTGGATGCCAGCGACGATCATAGTGCGTAACAAAGGATTT
This sequence comes from Phalangium opilio, assembly GCF_054372755.1. Taxonomy (NCBI): domain Eukaryota; kingdom Metazoa; phylum Arthropoda; class Arachnida; order Opiliones; family Phalangiidae; genus Phalangium; species Phalangium opilio. The sequence continues at coordinate 222,126 of NW_028324226.1, forward strand.
TGTTGAGGTCCGAGATTGCATGCTTGGGCCTTGGTCTTCAAGTCAGTGTAGAATTCGTCAAAAGTTTGTGTAGGGCTTTGTCGAGACGTAATAAAAGCGTATTGATGAAATACCTCTGTTTGATAAGGTGCATAATAGAGATCAAATGCAGCAAGTATTATAGGCACTGTGCGATCATCCCCTGTTTCAGGTATCTCCAATGTATGATATATACGGCGTCCAGCGGCTCCTAGTATGTGGAGGAAAGTGGCTACTTGAGTAGGAACAGTTTCTCTATTTAGTTTGGCAGCGGCAGCAAAATAACCGAACTCCTCTTTATAAGTTTTCCAAGACGAAGCGGGATCTATCCCTGGTTCGAAAGCTTTAGGGCAAGTGATGGAGGCCATAGTAAAGTGGGCCTTGGCAAGTGAATCAGCAGACAAAAGCGAGTGAGTGAGCAAACGAGGCGTGTGAAATGGCGATCAACTCTATCACCATGTTAAGTTGAGTTAATAACTTGACATTAAATACTATAGTTTAAGTTTAAAAGATACTTTATTCTGGACTCGACTGTACAGCATGCTAGCTAGCTCATGACTGACTGCCCTATCCCGTTATGCCATATGAGGTTACCTCGTGAGATCAAAGTCCTTTACCACGTCATAGCTCCCCATTGGCTAACCCAATTCTGACCTCTGACCTCATTATAACAGGTGACTCATCTAAATGAGTCAAAAAGTTGAATTGTCTGAAAGGGGCTTAAGAAAGTCGCAAACAAATAAAAGACGTCTGATGGGAAAATTTAAGTGTTTAAAGAAATATAAGAGAAAAAAAATTGAAGAAAACGTGGGAAAGTCAAATAGTAAAGGGGGGTTTAATTGTAATTATGTGTTTTTATCTCACCACTAATTCCTTTGTGGTATTTCAAAGATGATTCCAGAAGCCAACGTTTAATGGCGCGATACCAAACCATAATTATAAAATAACGAGATAATTAAACTACATCTACTAACCGCGTCTAATAAACTAACCAAAACCACCTCCATTTCTAACAATTAAATTTTAACGTCATTGTATAGTAATAGCATCTTATACTAACTCTTCGTAGAATTAAACACACTCGAAACTAATGAACTGCCGTTTATCTAAAACCAACCAAAGAGTACCCGCACCGACGTTAATCCTTCGTAGATTATAACACAATCAAGACCGGATAACTGCTATTACGCGTTTGTCCCGTCATGAAAAAACAACACAACACAAAACAAATTACACAACAGCACTCGATGTTAATCCTTCATATGGTAAACACATTGTACAACATAACAACGAGATATTAGTGTAGACAACTGGACATAATAAACGTGAAAGATTCGGACACAATCAACAGAGCGCGAAATGGTATCCTATAGAATACCGCGAGGTCCGTGCACCGTCCTCGGACTGTCTGAATGTTCAACAAACCCAAGGAAACAAATTCCTCAGGACCCTATCTATACTTCATTGAGGACCAAAATGTAAGTTCAGCCAATAGTTTCACGTCATATCTTCACGCGTGTCTAGCTGCAGCGGCTCTTGGTCCGGGGTTACATTGGTTCCCCCGAGGAATTTAGCTAGGGGAAACTGAGGGACATACGAGACAAGTTAGGGGAGGCTTGAGAATGAGAATCAGGGTCTAAACTAACCCGGAGAGGAGAGGCAATGTTACCCTGAACTCGCGTCTGGGTGTTTTTAGGCTTAAAACCCCTATACTGGAAGCCAATGTCAGTTGGCTCTATTACAAGCCAAATGAATTACTTCAACAGCGGTGTTAAGATACTTATGTGGGGGTGGAAGACTTCAGGGGTTCTATTTGGGATTTAGGGGAATGACTAAGGGGGTTTCTAGCCATATTTTCGCCACACAAAGATCAAGTGATTCAATCATATATTTCTTTACATGATCTTGCAACGTCATCAGACGCCGGGTTCACGTCTGGTATCAAACGTGACACAGCGTCGTCTTGTTTTCTAATACACTGTACAACAGCTACCTACTGCAAGGAGGACCGAAGGAAAAGGTCAAATGTCGCGTACCTGATTCGTTTATTAATTTGGGATTAAAATGATTTGTAAACGTACATAGCGGAGAATATGTAGCTTCGGGGTAAATTTTATCCATTAAACGAGACAGGTGATTTGTAGATGTAAAAGAAGGTTTGGGGGAGAAGATTCTTTAGGGTTTTGGTGGTATCAGGTATCAAAATCTAGTTTAAGTATATATATATATATTTATATGGCCCCCTATGCACCATCATGGTTAGGAAACTTTGGAGCCCCTCTCAACTATTTCCCAAAAGCAAGCGCAATAAATCCTAAAACCAATGAGATATTTTAAAAAAAACTTAATTTGAAATTAATTGTTTAAAGCTGCTCTGAGGTAAGAAGTAACTTCATTTTTGTATCGATGCTTTAAAGTTTAAAAGAAGTTGAAACTAACCCTCGCGTTCAGTTTTAAGTTATTAAATCAAATTCTGTATCAAATTCTTTCGTTTACCGCAGTCCCTTTCATGTTATTGTAAAGATATTTTTCATGGAATAAAAAACAGTGTTAAATACTTAGTGGTGGCCTTGATTTTTGACAAGCTTATAAAAGTCGGGATTATATAAAATGATTAATATACGTTTCATCAATTTCAAGCTCGGCCTCTCATCAGAGGGGTTAATCACTCTCAAATTACGAGTAATCAAAGTGGAAGGTTCAACGTTACGTGTACCCCCGATTACGCAAAGTGATTTGCACCACGAAAAACCGACATAAGGCTTTGATACGAGCGATCCAGTCGAGAAAAAAAATGTTCTTTTCATTTCAAAGAAATTAATTCAGAAAAAAAACCGGTCGCTATATATTTATCTACTTTGTATTATGTTTAATTAAACCGCGAGACATCTTTCGTCTGGGTAGCATTACATTATGGTGAGTACAGAGTGTTTATGAAAGGTATGTAAGCGATTAAAGGCTGTGTTATTTGAACGATTTAAAGAAGTAAGTAGGTTCTATGACATTTTGCGGTCAGGGTCACCGTTTCGATGGTTTTAAGGATGACCCCTTAATTAAAATACGAAATCATTGTCTTTCAGTTTCATAATAATATTTAAGGGGTCGTTCATAAAATACTCTGGACAATCTTAACTTGAAAACCGTGCCCCGGACGGAAAAACATCATAGAAATAACGTTTTCGACTCGAAATCGTTTGTCCAAAGAACATCCCCCTTAATTTCCTACAGACCTTACAGTAACACCCTGTATATATTAGATATCCAGTGGTGGGATTATGTTAATTCAAAAGTGTTAGGATTTGGATCTGGTCACGAATGGGCTTCAACAACCAATCAGGTCGTGGTCGTGAACAGAAAACAGATACGTGGATTTTCATATTGACTTTCTTACTCTAAAAGCTAAAACAAATACAAAGTAAACAATACAAATAAAATAAACTTGTTGCAGAACCCCCCCCCCCCCCCCCAGAAAATTCCTAAACCATAATATATTGATGAATCAACCTATTCATGTTGTTTTACATTTCATTCACAAGTAAACAGTGTCTGGGAAGTAAAGATCTCATACAGGATATGACGTCAAAATTAAAGAGACTTCTTATTGGTTGTATAAGCTCAGAAAAGGGTGCTCTAATTATAGACCATTTTCTGTCGTCGAAAATCATTTCCCAAGTGTGTTTTCTTTAAAAATGTTTGACCTTAGAATCGAGGTGATTCGGAATATAATATAAATCGGGTTTAAGTTAAGTTAAATTTGTATTTTGATATCAAAAACCGGTTTTTTTTAAAAGAAATATAATTCTGGGTTATATTTAAAAACGAATAAGGAAAAAAATTAATAAAATAAATTATGTAATACCTTCTTAACTTTTCATAAAATATTAACCAGCCTTTGAAGCAAGCGCCACTAACGGATTTTATTAGAACTAAAACACAGATTGACCAGCAGGGAGGGTGTGCAAGACACGGGGAACCCTTTAAATATCATAATGGAGCGGGTTGGCCTAAAATGTTTCAAAGTTAATAAATATTTCATTAAATAACCTGTTACAAGTGTTTACTCGTAGTCGAAACAAGTTAATTAAATTTTAATGATAATAAAGCGTAAAAAAGCCTTGAATTTGGGTAAAGGTCGGTCTCTTTTACGTTATGTAGTGTCGTGTTTATTCCCAACGAGGTATTACATAATACCTAGTTAATTTAAATAAAATGTTTACCCGCCATTGAAACTAGCGCCACAAACGGATTTTATTATAAACTAAAACATAGATTGACCATAGGGTGGTCAAGGTGGGTATGAAAGAGGCGCGAAAAACACACGGGGAACCCTTTAAATATCAAAATGGAGCTAGTTTAGGCCTAAAGTGTTTCTAAGTTAATAAATATTTTATTAAGTAACCTATTACAAGTGTTTACTCGTTGTTGAAGCGAGTTAATTCAGTTTTAGTGATAAAAACGCGTAAAAAAGCCTTGAATTGGGGTAGAGGTCGATCTCTTTTACGCAATGTAGTGTCGTGTTTACTCCTGACGAAAAAATAAGTATACGAGTAGTTTTCACTCAAGTTATAAATAAACCCCCGGTTCTTTCACTATCTATCTCTGCTCTTATACCCTCTGAGAATGAGGAGCTATCTTAAAAAGAGCCGGCTGTTGAGAGCCTACGGATCCGTCCATAACTTCAAGAAAGCCTTGGTCCAAAACCCAGACCAGAGATACATTAAAAGAAGTATTCAAATAAAAGTTGAGTGATGGGTTCTATGGGACATCAATTTTAAATCAAAAATGTAACTTCTATGACATTTTGTACTAAAAGTTCCATGTTATCAAGTTACAATTGGAATGTTTTATGGATGACCCCTTAATTTAGAAATCATTGTCTTAACAGCTTCCTACTTAAATTTAAGGGGTCATCCGTAAAACACTCCAATCAAAACCTGTAATCGTAGGCCAAAATCTGTCTTAGAAGTTACATTTACAACTCAAAATTGATTTCCCATCCCACTGTACTTCGATCCTTTGATTACCCTTTCATTTTGGAACACCCAATCAAATTCGCGTCATTACACGATATTTCTGTTAGTTTTCCCTTAAAATGGGTTTGTAGGAATTGAAAGCCATAAAAGGTAGTGTACATAAAGAAAGGTTACTTCAAATGATAGGCTTTTGTTGAAATTTTCGCAAGTACTCAAGATCTAAAGTGACTGAAGTTACATATAAGAAAAAGGTTTAGTACTCACAGTACTTGCTGCGAGTCTTGTATTGACTCTTAAAACAGCTGGACATTGTCTGCGTAGGTTTGGTTGGTTGGTTTACAGCTATATCCGTTTATTTCAAACGACCGGAAGTACTTGAACAGTTCGGGTAAAGAGTCACTTTCGGCGTAGCCACCACACGCATATTAATTGTAATTAGGCCTAAAACAGTCCCGGTTTGTACTTAGAAAACCGCGTACATGGTTGAAACTCGGGGAAAAAGAGTGTCATAGAGGTTGTTGAGGTTTGCTACGGAACGGTACTTGGCGAAGTTTAAAAGAGGAGACGAAGATTCGGGCCCCGTGAAAGCCGGCTTTGGCTTTTGGCATAGCGCGAAGGATCGAAAATTTTGTTACCTTGCCAGAGAGAACCGAGAGAAAAAGCTATTTTTTCGCTCACTCTCTCTCCTAGGAAAGAGAGCGCGCGGGAAAAAGTCACGAGACATTATAACCCGAAACACTAACCAATCAGATTATTCCTACATTTTTGGCGCAAAAACGGTAGATGTTACTAATTTAGCCTATTTTTCTCTAATGAAAAGGCGGGAAACTAACCGACATTGACAATTTGACATTTTAAACCAATAAACTAATAAAGAAGCGCGGTGACACTTCACGCTATCTCTCCATAGATCCTACGACACCCAAAGGCAGGGAGCTGCTATTACTCAGTTAAAAATCTTTTTGGCGCGAAAGATCACGAGCCACGACTCCCGACACGTTAAAAAACTAACCAATCATGATTATTAGCAGTTTTTTTTGGCGCCTAAACCTTTCTCAAGCCTATTATTTCAAACTTCTTTGTCATTCTTTCTTTTATAAGACCTAATTAGGCCTAATTTGGGGATTATCTTGACTCTTGAGTGAAACTAGATTTATTTCAAAGTTAGTTCTTTCCGACTTATTCCCAGAGAGAGAGAGAAAGAGAGAAAGAAAGAGAGCAAAGAGAAAGTGTAAAAAAAGGGATTTATCTTATGTTTTATCTCTCCTTTAATCTGTCAGTGGCGAGGTGACAGACCCTAACACTCAATATTAAGTGGAAGCGAAGTTTTTAGGACCGACTACTTCCCAAAATAAAATAAAAAGGAATTGGGCGGAACCACGTGACTGAATGTAAACAAATTAACGTCACTATACGTCACTCTCGATTTCTAAATCCCACACGAGCCTATTTTTAGACGTTAAGACTTGCTTTATAGAATGATATTAGGTATTTTGACCACAACATTACGCTACTTCCGTTTCAGTTACTCCTTAGAACGAACCGGAAGTCATCAGTCACTTAAAGTCCCATCCCAAATATTTAGCGCCTGGGCATAAAAATCTTAACAGTTGTTTTAAAAACGCGTATAACGAATTAAAGTTTATTTTGGCGCCCTTCCAAAGGTATTTCCCCTGTTGGAAGCCGATGAACGTTTACGTTTTCATTTCAATTTGAAGAGGAACGAAAGAATTACTTTGTCTTTCTCTCTTCCGATTCTCTAAGCCTAAAAATGTTACCGAATACTACACAAAATGGCGCGTTCAAAATAGAATCTTAAAAAACAAGAGATCCTATTTATACTAGAACATAACCAACCAGCCCCCTGATGCTCCTCACGCGAACGTTATTTGATTGGCAGGTTAAGAAAACAAAACACAAATGGTTAGGCCTAAAGAAATTCGGCGCCATATAGTCTAAGCCTACTTTTTAGGCCTACAACACTTGTGACTTGTCTCATTTGTCACCTACTCGCTAATCCAAGACTCAAATGGAAATCTTGGTGACAGGATTCGCTTTAGGCCTTAAAATAGGTCTATTTGAAATCAGCGTTTATAAGGCTTAGCAAAACATTCAAATAGACGAAGGCCTAACTTGTAACAGGTTATAGATACCTAACTTGTTCGTACCGCCTTAAAATTTGTTTCTGGAGACAATTTTCTCTTTCCTCTCTCTCTCTCTCTCTCTCTCTCTCTCATCCAACCAAGAGTTATTTTTCTCTCAATTCGTTTCGGTTTCACCCCAAAAAGCATCTTTCTTAATTTTTTCTCTCTCTCTCTCTAAGCTTTTCTTGCGTGTAAACATTTTTAGGATCGTTCCAGCGTGACAAGCTCAGTTTCAAATTATTTCGTATATACGCTACCCTTACCAGCTACCAAAAAATTAACTTTCGAGATCTAAAAAAAGAAATTTCGGAAAAGAACCTAAGCTTGTTTATTTCTACGTTAAACTTAAATCTGTCAAAGGTTAATTTTAAAACATTTATTTGTCAATCTACTTGGTATAAAATCAAATGTAGGCTTAGCACTCTTTTGCTGCCTTTGAGGGAAGTAAATTTATATATTAGAACGTGTTAAGCGCGGATAGAGTTGGTTGGAGTCCTACAAAACGCGCGAACGGGAGCTAGAAAACTTCCATAGGAAATCATCGGATGGGAAATTGTTTCTTCCTAGTATTTGAGCGGCTTGGTCGTTTAAAAAGGGACGAAATTATAATGGGTTAAGGGGGTTTTCTACGGTAACTTCCAAAGATCTCATGGACTACAGCCCCTACTGTTTCTATTTATAAATAAAACCCATGTTCTCTTCGTCGACAATATCGCGATAGACAAATCTCAACGCCTAAAGTCTAAAACATGGGATGGTAAAACTATATCTTCGAGGCTCGCTTAAGAGGGTTCTTTCTCAGGGTAAGATGATACCAGAGTCAAAGGCTATTAACTACAAACGAGATTAAATTATAGATTTAAATTACTCGCTTTAGTTTGAAACTATGATAAAAAAAACTTTAAAAAAAAATACTAAGGAAGTGGGATCCATTGCTAAGCCTAAATTATTATATGAATCCAGACAAAAATCTATATTTTGGGGTCCCAAAGAAAAAAGGGCCGCGAAATAAATTGCAAGTCCCTGAATCCTGACAAAATGGACCAGTACCAGCGACGTTCCATTAACCAAAAATGTCAAAAATTGAGGTAAAAAATGGGTACCTAAGAACCAAATGAAAAAAACTTATACGTCGTAAATCAGTAGCCTACGGTTTGTAATAAAAAAATTAAGCCTATTTTTATTCTCACGTGAAATTCCCGGAAGTATACATATATAGTTAGAAGTGTGTAACTATACGGAGATATGTAATTTCATATCGCGTGGGATTATGGGATATATATCTACGCGTGGTTAAGTTATTCATTGTCTTTTCGTACTAAAACCTCTGGGACATAAAACGAAAGTACACTCTTTCTATCTCTCTCTCAAGTTTCATTCTTAACTTAAGTCTCGGTAGGATTAAAATTCAACATTTTAAATTCTGAAAAAAATATACTAGCTCAAGTGTGCTATTATATTTCGAGAGAGTTAAGAGGGGGTTTTTCAAGGAGAGATAGAGAAAACGCCAAGTCGTTTGTCAAATGCCAACATTTTTAGGAGGGGTGATGATCTAATTTAAGGCAAGATTTTTTTCTCTCCCCCTATCCGGATATGTCTCCGACCTTTTGACGTTTGACTGATACCTCAAGACCTCTGGGGTCAAACTAAGAAGGAAGGAAACCTATTTACTTATGTATGCTAGGGCGTAAAGCTATTTTTGGATTTAAACTAGGCAGAACGACCAGGTCTATTTTTGGCCTATTTTTAGGCTTAGGACATGATTTGGTCAAGTACTTTGTTTATATTCCGGAACGTACTTCCTTACTCTTTACTTACTTCTTAACAATGAATAATTAGGCCCGAAATGAAAGTTAGGGTTAGCGGGCTTTTTCAAACTAGGCTTAGATGTTTTAAATACGAAAAAAACACACATGATTTGAACAATCGGTTACGATAAAAATGAATTAAATTATATATTACCTGAAAAATTGGACGAAAATTTCTTAAAGATCCTCATGAATCTTCAAGTAAATTGCCAAAGATTGTTTTGACAAGCTAATAGCATCCACGTTTCGGGCAATTCTCCAGAATCAAGATTATAAAGGTCCGGTCCAATTATCACCGCCAAGGGACTTAATTAGATGAATTGTTCCGCCACTCAGAGCTCCATTAAGTATATTTTTAATGAATCATTTTAAATTCACCGAAGTCCTTCGAAGTGCCGGTATACTTGTACGGAGAGAACCGGCCTCACGCACTCTCAGCTAGGAACAAAAGGATATGTTTTGAAAGTACTTAGATAGGAGCCGCCGCCGGTTAACTTGGTGAGCAGTCTCTTTCTATGGGAGTTTTACAAACTAGGCCTAGAGTACAGCAGCTCCGGGTTGGTCTATCCTCTTTTGGATGTTATGCAGAAATAGTGGGGGGAAAGAAACAGTTTTGCCAGAAAGGCATATTTCCTTAGCGTTCCTTGGGTTTGGTACCGTAGCGGGGGTGTCCTGCCCTTCATTATATACTCACAGCACGGCACGAGGCAACTCTTTGTGGTTACGTGCATGGACGACGAATATATCAGTCTACAGACGGATCGGAGAAACAGGATGACGAAGATGTACGATTGCCGTTTGTTCCGTTTGTTGGAATTTTGCGAGAGGGGGAAACACGCAACAAAGATAAAATTTTTACTCGCCAGACTTCAGACTTCATTTAACTTCAACGGACTTCCAGAATCCAGACATTTTGTAAACTTGATTTCAACGTGTGGTTTCCCCCTTGAAATATTTCCCTGAACAACAATAGGGCAGTAGCGATGACCAACGCCATGTAGCTCTCTCTACCTTATACTAATTGACAACAGTGAGGGTCAAAGTGCACTGTAATACGGGCTACGAGTATATCCCAGCTTTTTCCACTAGGAAACAAGTTGCACCGTTAAACAGGCTACAGGTATGTCTGGGCCCACTCTACCTTACATTAATTGACAACAGTAAGGGTCAAAGTGCACTGAGATATGGTCTACAAGTATACCCGAGCTTTTTCAACTGTAAAGGAAACAAGTCACACCGTGAAATGGGCTACAAGTATGTCTGGGCTCTCTCTATTTTAATTGGCAACAGTAAGGGTCAAAGTGCACTATGATATGGGCTAAAAGTAAATCCGACCTTTTTCCAACACGGTAAAGGAAACAAGTTGCACCCTGAAACAGGCTACAAGTATGTCTGGGTTTTTTATACACGGACCCTAAAGATGTACCATGAAACAGGCAACAAGTAATGTGGGTTCAAAGTTGCCACAAAAAGAAGTTTTAGAAAGAACGAAACAAACTAAACTAAATTAACTATTCTTACTTTTGTTAATTAAGTCATGATGACATTTCCGAGGTCCAAAAAGACATGGTGACATCCTTATTTTTATCGGCCATAAAATTGCCTTCTCCAGCAAACAGGGTTCCTAAAAATTAAAAACACATTAAAACCAAAATTAACTACTAATTTAAAATTTTATCTTCCAACTGTCCATCGGAACTTAGCAGTAATTTTATAGTTCCACCCCCTCTCCTTTCCCCTCTGCCGTGCAGAGCATGGGGGGGGGAGGACAGTCAGAAAATATAAACAATGATACAGCGACATCTAGTTCAGCTTAAGTCAAATATAATATTAAATACTATCTTTAAATATTTTAATAGCATAAAAACATTTATTTTATTTTGATTAAAGGGGTAGTGGCATTTAATTTTGATTAACATAAGGTTTTGGTAGGGTTAAAAAGTGTCGCCCTCTCGAAGCGTATATTGACAGTTTATCCGTAACAACACGATGACGTCACTTCTGTCGTTCTCTTCCAGATAAAGTTAGAGATTTTTTTATATCGCAAATTTTCGATTTTAATATTCAATTTAAACGTTACTACCCCTTTATAATAACAATTAATGATTATGAATTTGCTATATTAAATTTAATCATGAAATACAGTTCTATTTATTTTCATTTTAAATTTAATTGATTAGCTATTTAATTTTAATTAATTAATTAATTAATTTAAAACTAAAAACGTGCTCTTTTAAAATGTCTAAGAATTGTTTTTCTATCTTTAATTATTTTTTTTTCTTAATATTTTTTATAATAATTCGGGTTTTTAATTTGAAAGTTTCCGAATATATTTTGAATATTGTCGTTAATATTTAATAATTAATTAGTTAAAAACCAAGTAAAAATAGCTTTTAAACAAACTACGAGTTTTTAAAAGAGAGTTTTCCCAACTTTACGTTTTTAATTAACTTTTTCTAATTAATATATTTTATTAGGCACTGTTTCTTTTTAATTTTTATTTTAATCATTCAGGCTTATTTTTAATTTTCTTTTTTCTTTAAAGGGGGAGCTCTAATACGATTTAGATCGTAAGAATAACGTGTTTAAATTCAATTATAAGCGACGTAATATATCCAATAGGCAATATTTAAAATCGCGAAAGTCATTGGAAATAAAACTCGCGAAAATTTGTCAATTAGAAGAGCTCTTCTACGACGAACTTGAGCCGCGGACGGAACTCCCAGTTTCGGTTGCAGATTGTAAATTCTGGTATTATTCTCCTGAACCAGAAATGGATCGTCAGAAGACAATTAAACCGGGAATATTCAAGCTAAAATTGCCTTGGGCTTAAATCAATAGTTACCATTAACAACAATGCAAGAATCGATAATATTAATACACATATTTGCATGAATAATTAACTATTAAATTAACAAAGCCTAGGCCTAAACCTCTGGAAGATTCCTCCAGGGGTTTAAGCAAGTAATTTACTAACAGGGATGGAATCTTACAGGATTTGTTAATCTTATAGCAAAACTTTATAGATAAAACAAAAGTGTACTTCATTGAAGCTTGCTCGCGACGTATAGTATGAGAAACCCCCCTTTCCTCTCAGAATAGTGTCGACCCCCTCTGCGTACCACAGGGAACACGCTTGAATAGGCTCAGCTCAATATAGTTGTACCTAGAATTAACGTTTGGATTGCCATCATCGTGTATTACTATCCATAAACCTTTGACTTCTAAAACAGCTCTTCTCTGATTGGTTGGTTCGTGTAGGGTCGTTTGCTATTCATTTTACATGGCGTCTACAGCCAAAGGCTAAGAACTACGAACAACGTACACTTTTTGATTTAATCTATGAGCTTTTGCTATTAAGTTAACTACCCAAGCAAATTTGAACCCGTATTATTAATTACCGATTCTTGCATTTTTATTAACAGTAATGAATGATTAAAACCCAAGAACATTTTAGCGTAAATCTCTCCTTTAATTGTCGTTTCGTTGTTATACCTTTGGTTTTTTGCCAGTGCCTTGGTTGTCGGAGTCCTCGAGGACAACATTAACAACCGCGTACTCCATCAAAGAAGAGAAAACGAAGATGGTGCAAAAGGACATGAAGATATCGATGGCTTTAATGTAGGAAACAGGCGGAAGCGAGGACTGACTTCGCGCATGTTGCGTAGCTAACGTCTACGGAAGAACCATGGACTGAAACGGACGCTTGCTCAACGACAACGGACAGACAACAATCAACTTACCAAAAGACTGGTAACGCCTAAAGTAACTCGGGCGGGAACAGCCTCGGGTTTAATCCAAAAAGAAACCCAGGACATAATAACGATCAAACAAGTTGGAATGTAAGTATGAAACAAGTAATACCCTAACCGACGCTTCAAGTTGAAGGTCACCATCAAGCACGTGAAGTTACCTAAGGACAATTAATAATCTAAGGAATAGCCACAAAAAGCCTCTGGTTTGTTTACAGGCGGGTCTCTTTACAATGCACAGAGGAGTGAAGCTTTTTTAAAGTAGGGTGAAAGGATATAGGTTGGTTGAGATTCTATTTTCTCTTACCCGTCGAATATACCTGGGTGCAATCAGCGCGGTCAGTACGGACAAGGTCCAATTGGGGCAATTCTATATGGTCGTCTACCATTAAAGGAGTGTCTTCTTCCCAGTCAAATATCAAGTCGTCCGTCGTATGAGACACTGCAACCGTGTCAAATAGTTCAAATAAGATTCTATTATTATTCTTTCTAGTCTATTCTCGTATTGGTTTTTTTTGGTCTTCTGACAAGTGAAAATGACATTTGTAGACTTAAGGCCATTTTTAGACCAAAAATTAAGAGCTACCAAGGAATAGAAACAATAATAGAATGGACAGTATCAGCTTGAAAATGGTTAAGAATGACCCTTATCAATATTACTTTTGGACACGAGTTATTTATGTAGGCATATTGATATGACGAAACTAAATAAAAATTGAAAAATAAATTTATCTTACGACTTTCCATTTGCATGGAACACTGCTGAGTGTCATGGGGGTATGTGGCAAAGTTCATGGCGCAGGACAATACCAAAGTAAGTCTGCAGAGAGAAAGAAATTTGTTGTTTAAATCAGCACTATAAGTATAAGGAAAATGAAGTGATTTTTTTAAATAGATTTTTCAACTAATTATAAAACCAATCTGCGTAGGAAATAATACCAAACACTCTCCCTTTAAAGCAGTACGTACTTGACCATATATAGAATGGTTTTATCTCTGTAAAGCCAGACGTAATGATTGGGAATAGTCATGGTTTGGAAAGTGACTTGTTTGGCGTTCTTGAAGAAGCTATCGGGCCTCCACATATTCTTTAACCAGTCCACTTCCAAGAGACGATACTCTGAAGTCATATTTTCGGGAAATCTCAAACGATGGTCTTTCCACGTTTGAGCGAAAAATATATCCGCCGCGTACGTCTACGTCAAGAACAACGATATGACGTGTGTGGACACTTTTCAAAACTAAAACCTTAATTACCATAGAACCCTCGTTGATAGAGTCTAGACCCATGACGGTGACGTGGAAACGAACTTTCGTTGGCTCTCCTGGGGGAAAAAAAAGAAAGTACTCATCCAATTAACAAATCATTAATTAAAATAAGACCTTAATTAGATCTCTTCATTATTTACCTACCGTCTTTCTTTGGAGGTCTCATTTTGTCGTAGGTATTTGAGTCTTCCGGTAAAATGTCTCCGAACGTTAAAGTGCCCGAGTGACATTTCGCCAATGGACTACGTTGATGAAAAATAATTAAAAAAAAAAACTTCAATGAACAAAGCAACGAAAACAAAATGGTGGGTGTGTCCTTATTGTTTCAAGCCATATCTAAGGTGTTTGGATACACATCCATCTAACCAGGGCCGTAGAGAGAGGGGGGACAATTCGGTCCGTACCTTCTAGGGGGCCCGGGCACCTGTAGGACCCAGCGATTTCGTCATTTTCCCCCAGGGCACGCAAACTCTCTCAACAACCCTGTCCGTCTTAAGACCGCAAAGTGGTCAGCACACCAGACTATTTTACCCCAGGGGGTTTTGAAAAACGTTTTATTACGTACCTCTTTAAAATGATGGAGACCACCAGAGAAACGACCAGGACTGTTTTTGGTATCCTGGGGTACAAACGAAATTGACTCCAGTGTCGTCGCGTCACGGCTCCGATAAGAGACCACCGCGATTTCATGACTAGACCACAATATCTACCTCAGCAATAACAACAACATAAAAAATATCAAGATTATAAAGCAATAATAATAATATTAATAATAGTGTTTATTTTGCGGAGAAAAACCCTCGGGCAAACCAGATGAGAGGAAAAGCCATAAATGCATTTAAAATTTGGACTTCTATTCCCTGGATGGATCATATTACAAATTACAAAAGCCTAGGTAGTAGGCCTACAATAATTTTTCAATAAAATACCAAAAACATTTCCTAATCGAATTTAAATGAAAAGATCTGATATTTTTAGAAATGTAATACCAGAACAAAACTAATTTTTTTTTAAAGAACCTATATATCAAACGAAAGTCACTTGACAGTAAGGCTTAAGACGAAACTTTATAGAGGAGATGGGTCTAACCTCGGACAAGAGAAAAATACATAAAAAAGATGGATAGTACTTTGAAACGAAAACGATAAAATTCTAAGACGGATTAAGATGGAAAGAGGCATAGCGTGTTAACAATTTTGCTAAGCCTCTTTTTATTAATGTTTTACTTGTAAACGGAAATTTTCAATTTATCTCTTTCATATCAAAATAAAATAATTTGAAAATGCATTTTTTTTCTGAACTTACATCAGCTTCAAAATTGATTAGACTTAATGCCCTTTCAGACGATACGACTTTTTGACTCATTTATTTGAGTCAACTTGAGCTGAGTAAACTAGTTGGGTCGTGTGAACAGAAGATGGACAAGTTGAACCACCAAATAAAAAATTTATCACGGACCAATTTTTGCTGACTCAATTCTTTTTTGACCCATCTAATTGAGGCAAAAGTTGTATCGTCTGAAAAGGCATTTAGAAAGATTCTTCATAAATCGGATTGGGAACTCGAGTAAATAGGCTTTTTATTTTCAAGAGCAGTTTGCAAACCAGTGAGTATATAACGATATTTAAGGATTAAAAACTAAATGCGCTTGAAGTGAAGTTTATACTTAGATATGCTGAAGAATGAATGCAATCTTATTAAATGGCAATATCGAATTACATATTTCTTGTTCATTTATTATATCAGAGTGGAAGAAAAAAAAACAATAGAGAGAGGAATGAGCCCTAAGCCTTGGCATTGAATAGCGTTACTAAATTAAATTATTTCTTTGCCCAAGTCCCGCCGTTAGACCAATCTATAGAATTGCTTTATATAATCCTATTTTCTTTTGAAGACCGAAATCTTAGACTCTTATCCCTTAGGCGAGTAACCCGCCATTTACCGATATAGTTAAGACTTATTAACTACAAGGAAAAACCAAGTATCTTCAAGGCCGCAAGCCCTTAAAGACGCGTCATTTTGCCTCTTAAAAGGTTGACATACAATAAGTATAATTTTATCCTGCTCTTTTAAGTTCGGTATCAACTGAGGTTAAAAAAAATTAATGCTGAATTGGCTAACTAAAATTGAGTCGGCGGTGGTAACAGTTGCTGAGGACAGTCACCTAAGGTAGGTGAGGTTTGCGCCTATCTCTTAGATCTTACGAGGTACGAGGAAAGCCCGGAGCCAACAAGAAGGAAGCTTATTTCATGTCAGCAGAAATTTGGAGAGTCACAATTGGCCGGGAATCTTTCCCGATCTCTATGGTTATGACTATACTGTTCCAAATGGATGGGTTGACTCTAGTACCAGCTATCAGGATATGTATAGCTTATACGGGGACGGTCTTATTGGACGCGAAGACAACCTTGCTGAAGATGCTCCCTTTCTATACAAGTTCGGGGACTGTTCCCATAGAGAGGAAATCAAAAGATTACAAAATTTTAAAGAAAACGACTAATTAGGGACGACTTTAATTACTGTTAATCCTAAATTAAACAACCGGTGCTTGTAAACAAGTTAGGGGACTGTTCCCACATATTACCAAATTACTAACAATACCTTTAAAACTAAAGTTATCATATTTTTATTGAACAGTGTATGAGTCAAGTGGGCTAGCCTTATAGTTATTTGTTATATTGGGTCAAGAAGTTATATCTAGTATCTCAGAGAGAAGGTATAAATTCGCCAGATTTCCAGCTTTATCTCCAGTCCAAACGTAGGTCCGGAGTCAATCCCCGTCTCTAAATTACAACCAGCATCTCATTGGCTCTTGAAAACTCACGTCAGCGCGACGACGCGAGGGACGAAAATTACAGTCGTATTTTCCGACTGAGGAGAGGCGAAATAGCCCGGCGCCTCCTTTTACGTACCCCTTTGTATTTTGAAAGGGGGGCCTGGGACTATGGCGCGCGAATACAAAGGCATCTTATACCTTCTCTCTGAGATACTGATATAACTTCTTGATTGGGTTTAAAGGTTGCAGTGTATTTTACGCGAATAATCAGCGGTAGAAAATAAGGTTTAATTGGAGTGGGACAGGGGTGACGGAAGGGTAGTGTGGACACGGGACAGTCTGCACCTTATGGATAGGAAATAAGGTTTACTTGGAAGGATCAAGTCACCTTCGGTGGACACGAGACAGTTGTCGCCTTATGGATGGGAGCATGCACCGACATGTGTCGTATTCTCTCAAACTTCGTCGCCCATAAGCTTGACTTACAGGAGTGCGTCACACTCCTGACAACTATAGTTACTTAAATTATAAAACCTAATTTGAATTTCAAACTCGTCCATACCACGTGATCCAATAAAAATTGTCATATTATTACTGGAATGCGGCAGCCATGCACTCAAGTAGACCGCAGTGTGAACGCGTCCCTCTGGTCTGAGAAGCATATATAAAAGGGGCTTTTGCCCCTTCCCTCTTGACGAACTCGCTAGCTCGCTCGCGCTATTGAGAGACGCGGATTTGGGGGAGGGGGTGATGGGGTGAAACGGACAAAAATAGAAATTTTTCAGCATTTATTAGCTTAGTCGAGCGTGTAGCTTGAAATAGTGCCTAGTTTGCTGAACCCCTGGCGAAAGATTGGGCTACTGTAATTTGCGACGAAAGAGGCATCTTCTCTTACACAAAACTAAAGCGTCATTTGATTTTGGACCCCCAAAACTAGGCCATTGTCGTTATTTACCAATTAAAGCTAATGGCCTGTAAGAAACAATAGACTTGTTTTTACGTCCTTGGAGACAAGCGAACCTTAACGTGATTTCAGTTGGCTTTTTTTGTTTACTGTTAGAGACAGGTATTGTCTCTGAGCCTCGCGTTACTTGGAGAAAGGCAAATACTCGGTGCCACCAATGGTACTTGGACCACATTTATTTACTTATGCTAAACACACATACTTCTATTTGTCTTGGGAAAGCCTATACACTTCTTTAGACCCTTTAATATAATATAACGAGAAAATTGAAAATTCTAAATTGGAAAATTCCAATAAGTAGACCTATATATATATATATATATATATATGAGGTTCAAAGCCAGTCGCCAACGTAAAGCGGAACTTACTACAATTGGAATTTGTTGAGAATTTAACGCCTTATTCACGACGGGCTTATTCTCTCATTACGATATGGATTTTTCCTCGTCGAGGGGTTTTGTAAAAGTCATAACCACAAGAGCGACGGGGAACGAGCCCCTTTAAACCCTCCACCCACCACGACGAACTGGAAAAGGGATGCTATCTTGATTTGAAAAATTTTCTCATAACGCAATATTCGTTTTACAGGAAAGAAGGGATGGGGAAGATGTATAAATGGACTGCAATAATTTTGAGAGGGGGAATTGTACCCCCCTTTTTAGTACCCCCTCCCCTACTGTTCCATGTCTTTCCAACCCCCTCCCCTACTGTTCCATGTCTTTCCAACCCCCTACCGTCTTCAAAAAGACGATTAAATTGGGAAGAGAACAAGGTCTATTTACTTTCAAATGGAGGAAGTTAACTTTGCCAATGCACACACACACTGCGGAGTTTTCTATACATGTATGTACAAGAAAAAGGAGTATATACGCTTTAGCCGCGTCCTAAAGGATTTGAAGGGGTTAGAAGAGTCTTTCCTTGAACTTAATTTGGGCCTAAAAGATCAAGTCTACAAGTACAGGTAGAGACTATGACGTGAGATATAACATAAGCTACTCCTACGCTTTATAGGTTCTTTTTCAAAACTTTCAGGGATGCTGTTAAGCCTAAAGGGTTAATATCAAGAAAAAAGATGCATGTCTGGTATAAAATTAATCACGAATTCACGATAAAGCTAATTTGAAACATATTTCACGACCTCTTTGAAATTCTAATGTAAATATTTTCAAGCAACGCTGATAATAATAATTAGTTTCGAAGTAGAAAGGTGTTTTAACTTTTAAACACTTTTAAATATTAAACTACATAATTAATTACGTATTATAATAAAATTTATAATTAAAACTCACCTTCTATACGCGGTAGAATCGCGCCAAAACTAGACCTACGCACGAATTACGTCTAACTTTCCCGCCAAGTTTTTCCCGCTTTAAAAAAGCAACAAATAAGCGCGGAAAGTTTTCGATACGTAGTGTCCAGCGCGAACGAATGATTGTCACTCCCGCACGCGCTAAATTCCGTCAAGGGAACGCTGACCTTTTTATTGGTCGCTATCAAAAACTTTCTCTACTATAGACGCCGGAGAAATTCTTGTCCAGACGCGCCTCTGTGATTGGTTGACCGTCTGTAGGGGAAAACGGGGTAAGATAACGCCATCTACATTTTCTCCCAAATCCCATTCTTACATCACATTCTCAACAGAATATATTTTCTAGAATTCAAATAAGCTCGATGTAAAAATGCTATCTCGGGTTTTGAAAATAACTTTTCTATCTTGTTATAACTTTCCAGAAAAATGCTTTGAATCCCCAGGCTTATATCGAAATACTATATTTTTATTTTTATTTTTTTAGGGTGAGTTCTATAAAGGGCACTTTTCCTTATTTTAGTAGAAACAGCCAATCAAATTCCGTTATATATTTCCTATAGACCTAGTTTGCGGCAGTAAAATGAAAATTCAAATAAATAGGCCTGGGTTTTTTTATAATAATACATTGGATTCTTCAAGGGTTTCTTTTCCCTCCCCTCGGGAACGAAATTGAGACCAACATATAAGGAGTAATAAAAAATAAACATAGATTCGTTTAAAACTAAAGCAAAGGCATCCGTTAGAGATTTTGATTAGTTTTCGGGCCACCATTTTAAAAAATGGCGGAATATTGAATTTGAACCACAAAACTCGTCTTTAAATAATATTGAAATGGGTTGAAACGCGCTATCAACATTATTTAGTAAAGAAGATATTCCTTTGCGTTTCTAGCCGCCATTTTTAAAGATGGCCTCTGATTCAAAATAATTTTCTTAGGGAGTACATAATACTTAAGAATAACTTCCCCGCAAAATTTCAACCTTCTAGCTAAAGCGGTGAGGCAGGTAAAACGTTTTACAGGGGCCATAAGATTAACGTGGGATTGTTTCACCCTGGTGGGTTGCTTCACCCTGAGCACGGGTGTGTAGCGTATGAAACATTTCTACAGGGGCCATAGGTCTCAAGACTTCCGTCCCCCGCTGCCACCACAAACATTTGCGCATTTTGTTGGACTTATTAACTTCTGCTGCGCTCCCCCAATTGTAGGGAGCCGCCCTGTTTCAAAAGGGCGTACTATTGTACGGCGAACAATTAAACCTGTAAACCTGTGGGACTGTTTCAGCCTAAATGTTGGCTTACCCAAATGACCCTAATGTTAAATTGAACGAAATACGATAACGTTTTATATTAAATTATAACAAAATAGGGCCTAAATAATATTAAAAAAAGCAACAAAAATAATAATAACTCGAATATGTTTCAATTCTGTTCTATTCAATTTTAGGAAAAATGATTATTTAGAGTCGCATATAATATTTCATTCGTAAATTAAATTTGTCGAACAGAAACGATGACAAATCTAGAAATATCTTAAGCCTACTTTTAAGATCAAATGAAAAAAATATAGAGGTATATATCTTTGAAATGGATTTTTGTAGTCCGAAACTTTTTTATCTCTCATTCCAGTCTTTGAGCGCCTTGGAAACCAGTAAAATTCCATTTATAAAATGATTTCTATGGGGAAATCTCGGTAGACCCAGCCGCTCAAGGACTATGATTTCTTTTATTTCAGTTGAGAATCGAAAAGCCAACCAGATCTAGCAATTACGGAATCGAAACGTGAAGCGAATTTTATACAAAATATATATATTGGAAATTCGGTCTTATCCATGAATTTAATAACATTCCCCCATGAAATAATCTCACCAAATATACGTCAAATTACATGAAAAATATCTTTTCTACGTAATTGGCGTTTAGAAAAACCAGAAGTTAATTCATTGAAGTAAAATAATTAGTTTCCATACAACTTAAAGGGCCTGTAAAGTTGATATAGGCTGGTAGGTAAAGACTATTTGAAATAGATCACAGGCACCACGTGACGCCAAGATACAAAGACTGCACACGGAGTGGGACTGCTTACACCTGCTCCTTGTTTTTCGCGAGATCGCAGTGCCAATTCCCAGGAAATAAAACGAACTAAGTCTCTTTGAACCACGCCTCCCTTAATCACGTGCCTATGCCGTATTTCAAATAATTTTTACCCACCCACCGATGCCTACTTTAACAATCCCTTTAAGTTATTAACTTCTGATATTAGAAGTCAATTTTCATATCCATATACATTTCTCAATATATAGATGTAAAATAATTGGTTCCCTGGGATTCTGAAAACAACAATACTGCGGACTTCAAATTATTACCTTCTGATAGAAACCAATTTTCATCCTCTCTCTATATTGGCTAGAATTGTTGTTCTCTGGACATTTATCTCGAGCTCTCATTGGACGGATTCAACATCCTAACGGAAAGTACCCACAATCCAAAGCGGCTCGCGATAAACGTTACTTTAGGGAAAAAGAGCGTGAAAGGGGGGGGGACCGCCTTTCAGCTTTATCTTTTATTGGGGGTCCTAAACTTGAAGTCGCTGCAGTAGGAAAAAAAAACCCCTAAGAAACCTAGGCCTACTACCAAAGTGTTTTCTTTAACCTAATAAAAAATAACGAAAGAAACAGAACTAATTAAGGTTCCAAGCTATTGCATTTATTCCTATTTTTTTTTCATATAATTAATATGAATAAACGCACTTGGAATGACTGACTACCCGTATCTTGTCACAAAATTCTAGAAAAGACACGCCTACTACCTAAACGGTGTCGCCTGATTGGCTCGCAACTATATTTGAAACACTTCAGGCATGTGTATGAATTTCATTAATTTCCACAAATGATCCCAATAATTAATTTCAACACTTAATGATGTATAATATTGATTATTTATAATTTTGGAGATGTCGCTAGAGGGATGGGGGTGAGGTGGGACGAGATGGGGGACGAAGAAAGGGGTAATTGAAATCAACCAATCAATGAGCCGTACCGTAAGTGTGTTTTCCGTTTTCTCCTTTCATACTCCCAACCAATAAAATCTCATTAATAAAAAACCATCCCTCTTTTACCCATCGTTATCATTTAAGAATATAAAAATATTACCCTTATAAAATCAAATAGAGTCAAATTTAATTCTAATTCGATTAAAATAATAATAAATAATAAATAATATGGAAAAAACCTGTGATTAAAATTAATAAAGAAAAAATCACATTTAACGAAAGAATTAATTTTAAGCTCACCTATAATTTTGGCCTGATTTGCAATGAATGAATGAATCAATCAAGTTTTGAGTTATTTCTTAATTTAGTAATCACCGTTTAACAGATAACATAAGTCCTGGTATGGTAGTCTTTAAAAATAACTTTATTTTAGTTAAATTTAAATTGTTTCTGAAGTTGTTCATCATCATTATTTCTTTCTTTTTTATTATTATTATTTCTCAAATTTCTTAGCGATCCATTTACTTAATTTTAATTACATTAATTAAGGGGGATGATTTTTATATAATTTACTGGGCGCGCGGAACAACATCCGTTCCGATGCCGGAGCGCGCGCGAATTCCCGCCAAACTATGATTTGCTCTCGGACTTCTTCTCGAGATGTTTTCTCCTCCCCCCCCCCAAATCTCTCTCTCTCTCTCTGTCTCTTCCCGCTCTCGCGCTGCTACCGTAAAGCGCGCGCGCGCCAAAACGCCACTGGTTTTAAATTCGTCTTAGCCCTACTGACAGTATTATAGTAGAAATGATGGTTGAGATACTGGATTTTAACGTTTGTGCTACTAGGCCTAATTTCAGTTCTCTTGCTAGTATATAATTTCTTTATAGAAGCTAATTTAAATATTATACTAGTAATAATGTATAAATAGAGCAGATTGTGGGCTTTAAAACTGTACAAACCACGTTAAAATCGGAGCAGTACTGAAGTAATTACAATTTTTGTGAGATATTTAATTGAGACTAGGCCTAATTTTAGTTCAAAGATATATCCTCTTGTGGGTATATAATTTCTTTACAGAAGCTAATTTAAATATTATACTAGTAATAATGTATAAATAGAGCAGATTTTGGGCTTTAAAAATATACTAACGATGTCAGTATCGAACCAGAACTGAAGTAATTAAACATTTTGGAAATATTTAATTGATTTTCCATAAATTTCAATTCTTGTAGGTATATAATTTCTTTACAGAAGCTAATTTAAATATTATACTAGTAATAATGTATAAATAGAGCAGATTTTGGGCTTTAAAAATATACAAACTATGTCAATATTGGACCAGAACTGACTGAAGTAATTAAAAATTTTGGAAATATTTAATGGATTTTCCATAAATTTTAATTAGTTAACCATATTTTTACTATGAAAATTCTCCGTTGCTATTGGTTACATATTCTCTTAGGGATTTTCTTATGCCTGATTAATTTTAAAAAGGAAAAGCAAAATACAACTTTCGGAGCGCAATTATATTAGATGGGAAAATAATTAATCAATCTTATTAGCATAAAAGCATCTAATTAATACTCTCTACTCTTTTAAACCTAATCAAGTTAATTCGGTTATTGCGGAGTACCTTTCAAATGTAAGTCTATTAAGGGTTGATATTATTATCAGGTGCTAATTATCTAGAAATTAATTCTACTTAATAACCGGAAGCTATTCTTAATTAAGGGAAGGAAATTTTTATGTTGACAATTATTACGAAAGGTTAAAGTTGAAAGGTTGGGTTACAGGTGGCGATACGGAGCTTGGAATTTGAATCGTGGGAAAATCAATGAAATATATGTTATTATCGGTGTCTATATACTTTGACTGTACTAGAGTCTATGAGAAGTTTTATCCAATGCTGAAATAAATACTTGAACAATCACCACAATTATTCAAAAACTAATGGCAATTAAAAATTCAACTTACAATCATCATATAGAGATTAAGATGGGAACCTGAAGGTCACCATTTTTACACGTTCAATAATGCTTTTCACGCGAATTGTGGGATGGCGTAGGAGCACGAGGGTCCCGGGTTCGACCCCTGGACTGGGAACAAACCCTTTCGCGTAGTGTTTGCAAGTTCCCCCCCCCCCCACTTGTTGGACTAAAGGGGGTTTCCTCCGCGGTCTTACCCGGGGTTCCCATAGCCATCAAAACTCAATTCCTGAAGTTAACGGTAATAGTTAATATAGGGCGCTGACGGTTAGCTGTGTCATAGGGGCTAACCTATGCATTGTAAAGGGGACCCACCTGTAACAGGAAGGCCACAGGCTTCGTCTGGGTCGTCGATAAAGCGTATTAATAACCACTAAAAGCAAGTCTCGGCTGTAATACCATTAAAACTAAACCATATCTCAAATTTCGCTCGAACCGGACATTGATTATATAATCAAATAATTAACTTGTCAATTAAACACACGGCGCTATACCTTAATTATTTAATTAAGTAGAATCTAGATTAAAAAAAAGTCGGAAACGAGACGATTAAAATTAGAGTTGACGCCAAGGCTTAAGAAACCTGGTAGAAAAGAAGTGAGAGAGAGAAACCATGGAGGAAAAAGGTGGGATGGAGTAAAAAAAACTCCATACCTATTACCTTGCCTCTGTACCCCATCTAAAGTGAACGAAGTCCTCCCAGCCATAATAGGTGTTTCGGTAGGGTCATGTTAACAGCCAAGTCCTCAACCAATACCCTACCTAACCTCAAGGTACTATGGGTAACTTTCTTTGTCCCAGATCACCCAACATCATTACCACTCCATCTCTCCTTTTACCTCCAAGAAGAAACTTATTTAAAACAGGGGGGAAAACTTACGCAATATCTCCCCCCCCCGGATAGCGTCATGCAGGACAGGAAGCGGTTGGACAGCGTGACGCCTAGAAAACCAAAATTGGACTAAATCCAGTGACTTTCGATTTTAGACAAGGAAAAGGCATATATAATTTGATTGGTCGACAACTGGCGCGCGAAAAAAATAAAAAAATTCCCACCCCCCTCTTCCCCACCTACCAATCTCAGAAAGTGGAGCATTCTGATGATTGACTTAAAATAAAAATAACAATTCAGTTCAGTGCATGGCGTCGAAATGAACTTGGGTGTCGAATCTGAAATATGATTAAAAATAACGGAAACGGTTAGTTTAATTTGACATTTGTTTTAAATTTATTTATTTATTTATTTATTTATTTCATTAGTGCTTTATAATATTTTTCTTATTGAAACATTAAATATATATATTTAATTCCGTAATAGAATTATCCATCACGGAGATAATCAAATTTTTTCCCCAAGAAATAAAAATTAAATTTTAATTTTTCATTTCATAATTTTCTTTATTTATTTATTTATTATTATTTAATATTAATAATTTTATTATATTTTTCTTGGTTTGATAGACATTGTTTTGTTGTGTAAAGGTCACTTCTTTTTTTCTTCTTTATAAATATTTAATTTAATTTCTTTAGATTAAAATCGAGTTGATTTAATTCAATTTTACTTTCCTGTTTTTGCAAAAAGACAACTAGATTAAGAATGTCGACGTTTTGTTTTAAATAATTTTACCATCGCAATGAAAGTAAAGTTAGTAACTAGAAGTAATACGTTTTCTAGAGAGTTATTTAATAACTTAACAATGTTTTTGTTTACCTTGTTTATTTGAACTTTGGAGCATTATGTGTTCACGAAATTCCTTGCTCATTTCGCATCTCAAAACATGCATTAAGTTTTTTTCGTCGCAAATTATGTCTTTGCAGAGTAAGATAGTTTCTCTTTCAAAACATATCGTATTTCATTCCATTTTCATACTATATTTTTTTTTCATTTAAATATAAAATCTATTTTGGCCTACAAAGAATCAGATCATCTATTATAACATTTTTTTTTATTCACCCAAAAGTCAGATGGGTAAAAATATTTCAAACAATCCAGCTAGGTTTTTGAGAAATATGCTTAGAAGAATTTCTCTTAGATAAAAAAAAGTGTACCTGGTCCACCAATGACGAAGTACTTTGAAAGTAGAGTGCTTTAGATTTCCAAAAGAGTGGATCCGGACAAAGAAAAATATAAAGTGAGAAAGAGATGCCAAAAAAAAGAAAAGAAGATATTCAAGTTTGGCTTTTTTTTCTTTTTCTTTTTCTTTTTTTTATGGCGCCTTTTTTCTTTCCCGCCATTTTTTCATCACGCGCTAAAACTCCGATAGATATAGAAGTTAAAAATTCTCGTGCCGTGGATGAAAGATCACGTGCAAATGCGCGCCAATTTTACCGGCCACGTTCAAAAGCGTTTTTCCCGCTCGCGCTTCATTTCAATGTTTTGATACTTCAGGGAAACCCGGTCGGGGATCAAAAGGGGTTTTTACTTTTCCATCTAAACTTCGCAGTCTTTTCAGATTTGGGGAATAGAGTGCCAGAAAGATGACTGCATCACTAAATCGTCTTGGAATAGTCCCGAACGATAAAGTAAATACACAAACTTAAATCTATCTTAAGCCTCGGTTAGGCCCGAAAATAGAGTACCATCTAGAGTTTTAGATTCTCCCACTTTTAAGGTTAAAGTTTTAGGAAGTAAAAGAAGAAGAAACCCAAAGAAAACGAAAACCGTGATAAAGCTGGAGGTAAATTTTGATACCTGGCTCGTATCAAAGTTTAGCGTAATAGTTTTTAGTAGGAGTTAGCAATAGGGAACGCGAGAGTTGTAAAGTCCAGATGAAACTAAATAAATATTGTTGATAGTTTTGTTAATACAGATTAAAGGTATTGTGTAAGTATACTGTTGAAAGGTCTCCGCGTAGCGCGCACTTTTTTCAATTTGTATCGTAGCGCCATCCATTCTTTTTTTTTTCTTTTAAATAAAAATACTTTATTGGTCACCGTTTCGAATTAGAACGCTAAGCCTAATTTTCAATCAATCGTGTAATACGCCCAATAAACTCCGTTTAAAATAACGAAAGACAATGGAAAAGCTACGCGCGAAACTTTATCGACCATAATGGCGCGATTTCGACATCGCATGGCTCCAATCGGATAAACCTTGGTTTTGGAACCATTCAGAGCCCCTCTGGACATCATCCCTGATGGGTTGACACCACCCCCGGCGTTCATCAATGCCTGCTCCTGTTACGAAAAGAAATAGGGGCTATCATACTTACAATACTTCAGAGATATTGCAGTTCCTTTATGGGGATTGATGGAAATAGAAAAACTAAAAAAAAAAAAAAAAAGACACGTCAGACTGGCCTTTTCCGAGAGCTCGGCGTGAATCGTCTCTTCTTCCGACCGGACATCAAGGGGGTCCGCGCAGAAGGAATTGACCGGAAGTGAACCAAACTATGCATCAAAGACATCACCCACGAAATAGATAAGAAAATACTCCAGTCAATAAACTCTATTCGCGCAATCATATCAAACGTGTCTAACTTAGAACAGAGTATCAGTTCACTTATGGATGGTTCCAATAAATTAAAGTATAGAAGGAGTTGGTTTAAATGGTTCGCGCTTCATTAAGAGAGTCAATTTACCTTAATAGATGACTCTATTGGAACCGCGATTTCAGCTAGATTCTACGAGAATCTCAGGCATATTTACTCTATGGGTAATTAGGAATGAAAAAAAAAGTGTTCAATCCGGCAAATGTCGTTATGAGGAGAGCGGGACTTCGCTTTAACCGAAAACTACTCAAATTAATCGATATGATAATGGTCGCAATGGAAATTAGGAAAATGAAAATTTCTTTTTTTTTTTCATTCTTCCAAATTTGTTCCCGGGATTAATAGACACAGCTCTCTTTTTAAATACCTAATTATTCTAGCGTGAACACTTTTAATGGTCACTATTACCATTACCATTTCTCCCCTATTATACTTCGACTCCAAAATTTTGGCAAAGAAGATCGTGTTAACCTACAGAGAACGATTTTGATCATATTGCTTATGTACTCGCGCTCTGATTGTTGCAACTCCAAGTATTAGCTGTCATTGGAAAGGGGGAGAAGTGGCGGCATATGATATAGAGTCAAATGATTTCCCTGTAAAACCTATTGAACCAGAGTAATAACACTCCAAAATGGTGAGTCACTCAAAAGGACCATACGTTAATCCCAAGTAAGGTGGTTTTTTTGGACGATTTTGATTATTTCTTGGAGTCCTAATTATCGTAACCCAAAGTATTAGCTATCCTTGGAAAGGGCCGAAATAGGACCACGTGACATCCACATATGATTTCCCCATATCTCTTCTAAAACCAGAGTATTAACACTCCAAAGTATTCCTCTTAGGTACGTCATAACTCTGGGACTGCGTTCTAGATAAGATATTTAGGGAAAATCACTATGTTCTACCCAATTTAATGATTCTAAATTGCCATTATATTGGTGGTTCATCGAGCGAGGGTATTTGATGGCTTGGTTAAACTTAAATAGTAATCGATAGCTGTTACTAATAGGCTATCGTACAAACGACGGACATAGAATATAAAATCTTAAATCTTCTCACTTTAACATCACTACGCGGTTCGTTAAACTGTCTCAAGTACCGGGATGTCGAAACATTACCACGGCATATTACAATGTATCAAGCAAGAACTTACGGCTATTCTAGTTGAAACTAGAACATTTCTCAAGCCCTTTTTAACGGTGTGACCTTCCTCCAAATCGGCCGATTCACCCAACAGAATGTTGACCAGGGCGTACTCCATCAAGGAAGCGAAGACAAAGACAGTGCACGAGGACATGAAGATGTCGATGGCCTTGATGTAGGAAACTGGAGGCAGGGCCTTTTGCGACTGCGCGTGTTGCGTAGACAACGTCAAGAGACTTGTGACGCACAAAGTCACCCGGGCTGGAACCGCTTCCGGTTTGATCCAGAAAGAGATCCAGGACATGATGACGATTAGACACGTCGGGATGTACGTATGGAACATGTAGTAACCCAACCGACGCTTCAACGTGAACACCACTTGAATGCATGTAAAGTTACCTAAGGTTTCGACCAGGGATATTACAGCGTTGCTAAAACATCTTTAAGGTAACCTCTGACCTGTGGAATAAACTTGAGTACAATCCCCAAGGACACTCTCGACTAAATTGTGTTGCGGTAACTCTATCAAGGGATCCACAACCAAAGGGACTTGTTTCTCCCATTCAAAAATCAAATCGTCCGTCGTATAAGAAACTACACGAAAAATCAAATACAACCCAAACAAAGTTTAAATAAGCCTCAAATAAATCCAAAACCAGCCCGCAAAAAAACTAGTAGTATAACACTTACGACTTTCTATTTTCATATTGCACACTTGGGTATCGTGAGGATAAGCTTCGAACTTCATAGCGCAAGACAGAAGCAAGGTCAATCTTAACGCGTACGGGTAACGTCAAAAGAAAGGATACGGAAGGTTAAAGCGTATCCATCCCACCGTGAAGAGAAGACAATGGAAACGAGAGGCGAAAGAAAATTTCCACGGATGGTAGAAAGTCCAAGTCGGAAGTAAGAAATAAAATAACAAATCGGTTAAAAAGAAGCCAAAGCCGAAGCCGTGGAAACAAAATGGTCCCCAGAGAGTTTCCCCGATGGAGAAAAACACACATGATAGAGGAAACGGGCCAAAAAACCTTGAGAGAACTAAATGTAGAGTTTTAGAAACAGACATAAAGAGGGGGAGGGAGGAAACGTGATGAACTGAACTTGTTTCTATAGACCTAAGGAATAGGCTGTTACTATATTGCTATCTTTCTATAGAAGTGACTGCGCAAAGCACACAAATGTCCAAGAGCTTTTAGAAATTAAGAGTCCCTAAGGGGTAGAGTGCAAAGGTTAATTGGGAATTGAGTGTATCTAACTAAACACAATAGCTCTCTCAAAGTCTATAGAACTTGATTCTTAAACGTTAGCTTGGAAACATATTGGTTCTCTTATTATTACACCAGATATTGCTGAACTATTTAGTATCAATGATGTTTCAAACCTAAGCCTTTACCGTTCATTGTTTCAGTTGAATACACACATAGGAAATAAAAAAAATCAAACGAAACAAGCGTGGGACGAGTAATTTCCTGTTACGCATGAAGGATACGTGTCTACGAGTTTTAAACTGTTTTCAAATGGTCTTTCAGATTGATATTGGATTGGTAGATGGTCATATCATTAAGATAAGTATTTTTCAATGGCAATTTCATCCCGATGAAAAAAGCAGATATACGAATGATTGGAATCGATAATTTCCTAAACGTATTTTTTTTTTCGGATGAACAGTTTTTTCTGGCCCTTTGAATTTTGTTATTTATTTTGCTTGGGAGATTAAGTGATGTGTGCCAACGCGATGTTCTGAACGCGCCCATTTACAAGAAAAATATTAGCTCTTCAACTAGAGATATTTATATATACAGGGTGTATCTGATAAGACTGGCATAAATTAAGGGGGACGTTCTTTGGACAAACGATTTCTAGTCAAAATGTAACTTATATGATTTTTTGCAGTCCAGGCCACTGTTTTCGAGTTATGATTTGAGTGTTTTAGAGATGACCCCTTAATTATTAGAAATCATTGTGTAAATCAGTTTCTTAAGGGGTCATCCGTAAAATACTTAAATCATAACTTAGCTCATAATGGAGATAGAAATTACATTTTCAACTCAAAATCGTACAAAGAACATCCCCGTTAATTTATGCCTTCTGATTTATCACAAACACCCTGTATACTAAATGGATTTGATGTTAAGCCTAATGATAGATTTTTCTTTACGTTTGGCAAGTGAAATATTCCGAGTATTGGGCAACAAAAAGAAATACTTAGAAAAACAAAAATATAGGCTTAGCAACAAATTGAATTCGAAAAACGTGACTAACTTGACCATGTATAGAATAGTTTTGTCGCTGTACAACCAAATGTAATGATTCGGAATGGTCATTTCTTGGAAGGTGACCTTCTTGGCGTTTTTGAAGAAACTGTCGGGCCTCCACATTCTTTTCAACCAACTCAACGGAAGCAGACGATACTTGGACGTCATATTTTCGGGTAATTTCAATCGATGATCCTTCCAACTTTGAGACATAAAAATATCGGCGACGTATGTCTAGAAAAAGTAGAAATGGACACGTTTCCCAAATTTTTCTTTTTTTGGTCTTTCCATCAATAACCTTTGACCCTGAACGACACCAAATAGAGTGAAATCTTACCATTGATCCTTCGTCGATTGTATCTATGCTCAAGACCGTGACGTGAAATTCGACTACAGTTGGATTCCCTATAGAAAACAAAACTCAATAAACACCAAAATATTTTTTTTCATATTTTTTTTTAGAAATGATATATAAAACTTTGGTTCAATATTTCGAAAAGAAAAAAGTAGTAAAGGAACTATGAACTGCGATTTGAAAATATAAAGCTTAAATTTAATATATATTTAACAAAATAAAGTAAATAACTTACTAATTCCCATCTATTAAAGGTTTAATAATAAGACTAATTAGGCTTATCAACTACAGGATTAATGGTGTATCATCTACCGAAACTATACCTTTTCAGAGTAGGAGGATGGATACCATTTACACTGCAGGAGGCCAGGCTACTTGACGGACAAAGCGCAGTATCATTTAATAATATATATATATAATAATCTAAGCTTTGCCTATGAATGGATTTCCACACTAAGCCTGTGGCTTGTTTACAATGCCCCTATGCCACAGCTAACCGACAGTGCCCTATACTAACTATTACCGTTAACCTCTGCAAGTTTTGATGGAAAGGAGAAACCGGGTTAGACCGCGGAGGAAAACTCCTTTAACAAGCGGGGAGAGAACTTGCAAACTCTACCATGAATCTATATAACTATAGTTATATAGATTCATGACTCTACGCAGAAGGATTTGTTCCCATCAGATTTTCATCCGGAGCCACAGTCCGGGATCGAACCCGGGATCCTATTGCTGCGAGGCGAGAGCGCTAACCGCTACGCCACCCCACCATTAGCTTGGCCTCTTGGTGAAAATGTTACAAATACTCCTAGTCTGAAAACTAGACCTTTTCGATGTAAAAAAGAGAGTTAGCATCCCTTAGTTTCGGGACATTGCCATCCGTCTCTGCGTCCTCTCATGATACAAAAAGACTACAGCGCAGGCGCCAAAAAGCTAGGTGGAAGATAAAGTTATACCTCCGTGTCTTTCCCTCTTAGTTACATTGAAATGGTCTATACCCACGCACGTAGTTCGGCAACTTCATTTCACCTTTAAAAGGTTTTCTTTCATCTATTTTTGCTTAGTGCTTCTCGCTAGTTTTTTTCCCCCTAACACCTTGAGGACTTGGTTTCTGAATATACCATCTGAACCACTGCCGGACTATTGTGCTCATATCATTTATAGGTACGCCTACAGTTTCTTAAGAAATTTTTTATTTAGACTTTTTTTCGTAGGCCTTAAAAGCCAAAAACAAATTTCAAAATCCCTGACTATACAGAACGTGCAAGGAAAAAATTTACTCTTCCCTAACGGACTAAGGCTTAGAAAAACTGACCGTTCTCTTTGGGCGGTTGCATGTTGTCGTAGTCTCGAGGATTGTCCGGCAGAATCAGGTCGAAATCCAGAATCTCCTGCCTATATCAAATCGAGATGAACAATATTCAGTTAAATGTAAACAAAGACATACACCACTTTCCTATTTATTAAATATTAAGACTGGCATATATGGAATAGATTTAGTGATATATGTCAGAAGTTCAGAACAGATGAATAACAATAGTTTTTCTGGATGTCTTTGATTCAGTATACAGGGTGGAAACTTGGCTACCTTCTCAATTAAAGGCATTGCGATTACTCATTTAATAATACCAGAAGGGTATCGTCTTAATAGTTACTTCAGTTATGTAACATGATTCTTCAAAGGCTCATGCACCTTTTTGTTTGCTCTCCTGCTCATCAAACTTCAGAAGGGCTTCGCACCGTGGGGTGAATTCTTTAACTGTTTGGTACTAAATCCTCAGCAATCAACCCACAAGCCTTGATTGTCTTGACGTGGGACAAAATGTTAAGGGATGTTGGGAAGAATCATGTTACAAATACCCCTCTTTGTGGTAGACTTCTCTCGAAGAGAAGTATTATATACGTCTGATAATACCATTTGAAGTGTTAAGGGGAGTATTTTCTATCCTGGTCCCTTCATGGCGAAGGTAAGTTTCCACCCTGTATTGTCTCGAGAATATCATGAAATGGATATATCCGAAAGGGGTTTGATCCCATTATCTGTTGAAGGAAGAATGCATACAAGTAATAGGATTCATTGTGTATCCATCCATTTTCCAACGTAACTAGTCAGATTTTGTGTGAAGATAAATAATGTATGACGAACTGTTCGTCGCGAATAATCTATCTCGCAGCGCCTTGCACCATGCATTGCTACCAACCAATAAATCACAGTTAGAAAGACGTCAGAATTACGAGCCCGGCCCACAAAACTGGCGTAGAAATTAACATGGGAGATATGGTGGCGCAATGATTCCCATTAGTTGTATGTATTCTTGGTTAAGGAAACAGGAGTCGTAGCTGGGACAAAAAGCAAATGATGGAGACTGTTTATGGTACTACGAACAAGGACCTGTTTTTGTTTTTAAGAGCGAAGCGAAATTACCAAGACAGGGTATTCCGTTGTCTCTTGTCTCTGGCAATATTTCAATAAATATTAAGGTACCTAAGAGTTTGAATATTTTATCATACCCTAATATATTTTTCCTCCATAAAAAAATATAAATAAAAACATGTCAAGGAGATAGTTCCTAAGCCTTTGGTAGGCCCACAATGACGCGAAACCTAAGGAAACCAACACGGGCTTGTTGATTCATATATATATTCTGTTTGTATTGCACTTCAGGATATATAAAAAACGTCGAAAGGACATTAATGTTAACGCTCATGGGAAAAACTGAACAGCAGAGTGGTGTGGTCCAGCATAGAGAGAAAAAATAGTTCCTAAAATAGACACAGATCCCTAGAGATTGGATTCCATTCGAATATAGATTCCTTTCATAGAGGATAAAAATAATTTTATAACGTTACTAGATATCATTTCAGACGAAATTTGAATTTCAAAAACCTATTTTCCCCTTCCCCCCCGCCCCCCGGATTTGAAACATTCTTATTCTAGAAAGAACAAGGCCATTTTGTCGTCTGGTAAAATATCCATCAATCAAGTACAGGAGTAAAGCGCGCCTAATATGTTGGGTCTGACAACGTAGGGGGTCCGCTGGTTCCTTTACAGTTACCATCAATTCCCAACAGAACCAGAGTGCGAGCAACAAGTTAGGCTTAGGGTAGCAGTGTTAAAATGACCGCGTGTAAGAAGTTAACGTCATCGAGTTAATAATGACTGACTAGCGTTACGTATAAGACTTTATTGGAGTTAACCAAGGCTTAACGGGGACGGCTTGACCTTCCAGTATAAAACGTTGTTAACGTCATGGGGCAAAACGCCTTATTAATGACTAACTACTATCGAGCTAAACCAAGCCTGAAAAAGGGTTAAGAAATCACAACTCCGAATTCACTTTTTTCTAAACTACCTCCAAAATGGATATATACGGAGATGGCAGATTTCTCAACAATTTAACACCTTGCCCTGGAGAAATGGCCACTTTAACAACAGAGATGAAGCGAGAAAAAAACCATCGCGAGAAATACTACCTTATCTAAGAGACAGATGACTTACGGTGCCATGATTTTACGGATCATAAGTGTAAGATATTCTCCATCTTGAAGCACGTATCTCCTATATCAAAGGCTAACTACAAAGGCTTAAATTAAAATTTTCGTTAAAGGGAGAGTGAAGTAGAAAATCAAGTGATTTTTTATTCACTCTTCTACTAATTATAAAACCAGTCTGCATAGTGAAACATTCAGGAAATACTTCCGAATGATTTTAAAATTCAAATTAGGTTCAGATTTTAAGAATAATTTGCAATAAGGACCTCCGACCAGTCTCGTAACGCCCTGCCTTATTAATAACAAAATTCTCGTGGCACGTTCCGTGTCGAATGAAATTTATATGAGCGGCTAAATGTGCGCCTCTTTTTGTTATTATCAAGTTTTATCAACTGAATAAATTTCCCCTTTTCCAAAATTTTACTAAATAGAATATGTTTTTACCCCTAATTATTGTTACCTTTCCAAATTATGGCTAACTAGCTTGTTTATTGCCACCTTTTCCAAAAAATTACTATTTTTAGTTTCTTTCTACCCCAAAAAGAGGCGCACTTTTAGCCATTCGTAAATTTATCACGAGATTTGATAAAATTTGCGCGCGACGTGACAATCGTGGCGCGAGACAAAAAGGCAGGGCGTTACGCAATGGGAAGGAGGGGCTTATTTCAAATTATCCTTAAAATCTGAACCTAATTTGAATTTTAAAATCATTCGGAAGTATTTCCTGAATGTTACACTATGCAGACTGGTCTTAGAATTAGTAGAAGAATCATTAAAAATCACTTGATTTTCTACTTCACCCTCCCTTTAAGCCTTGTTTGAATTTTTACCTCTCCGAGTGACGATGACGTCACGGAGAGGTATTACACCGGCCGTGTCTGTGTGTCTGTGTGTCTGTCTGTCTGTCTGTCAGACCCCACATGACCGCGTTCGCAGTTTCCAAATCGGAGCAAACGTGTTCGCCATTGCCGAACTGCTTTCACAGTCACGGAAATGGCTCCTCTACTTGAGTTCTCACACCACCATCTTCTGGTCTTTGTCCATCCCACACGGACACCAGTCTGTACTTACTGGCTTCTAATCACCACCATCTTTTGATCTTTGTCCATCCCACTTGGACACCAGTCTGTACATTCTGGCTTCTAACACCACCATCCACTGGTCTTCCGTCTATTCCACATAGACACCAATCTGTATCATTGGCTTCTACTCCATTATCATCGTTTGGTTTTAGGATATACGCGGCGATCAGCTAGGGTTACGAGAAACGTCTAGCCTCCCTAAGGTAGGATCGCTACCAAAGGTTTTCGCATTTGCGGTTTTTCCTTACTATTATAATGGAAACGAATCGTATATATACCCCAAAATTTGAAGAAAGCGGGAAGAGGGGTACCCTTCACTTTAAACGTCAATATTAGCAAAGTTTGAGATGATAATAGGTATAACTTTATTTTAAACGATTTAACTATTATTAATGTTAATTATTGAAGATTAAAATAATTAAAAATAATTATATTTATTTAAATATTAAAGATAATCTTGTTTCTCAACTCAAAATTAATACGGAAAGAGTTAAAAAGCAGTCTATGTTTTTGTCTGTGTGTGTCCGTCCATTGTTACACTAGTGCGTCGCGTTAGCAGTTAGCCTTGTGTTGATGTGTTAAGAAATCATACAGAACCTTAATATTCCCTTTTTCCATAATATAAAGTGAATATGTGGAAGTATTTTTCGTAATTATGATGCATTTAGTACTTTTGTAGCTTTAAAGCTCTGTTTCATTTTGATATTCCAAAGATTTGTTTTAGAATTGTTATTTGAAATGGCTGTTTATATATTACTTAAGCTATACTACATCTGAATATAGAATAATCATTGGTTTAGTGATTTCATGAAGAAAACTAAGACCTAGACTCCGGCGGGTATATTAAGTATCATCCGCAATAGTCTTAGTGAAACAAAGAGTAAATAATTGAGGCCTGAGGTGAAGTAAACTTTGGGCTTTGATTTTCGTGTCTGAAATGAAGAGACATCAACGGTTCAGAGTGAGCCGAAAGTTAAATACACTATTAAATAATCAGGTTAAGATTTTATAATAGAAGAAAAGATCATGGTGGCAATTAGAATAGTAAAAGGGCTAATGGTAAACGGGTAGTAGCTACAGACTTTTTATTCTCTTTATGGTGCGCATTGACTATTAGTGCGTCTAGCTATAATTTAGCTTTGGTGTTATTTAACGTTAACATTCATGTTGGCAAACTAAGAATATTGTGTAGGTGAGACGAGACGATAGTGTTTACACTGCAGACCAGTTGTGAATGTAGCTATCAGATTATACGGTAAACAGCTGAAGCGTACACTTCATTCCCTGTTCTTTTCCCCATTGACTGATTTCCATGTGTCCAAGATTTATCCTTATTGGATGTAAAATGTCGTCTGCTTTACTGTATTATTCGCTATGCTTGGAATACTGCTTCAATATTTCGTAAATTTTTACTTCAAAAAAGAGAAATAATTCCATATCTAGGTAAATTAGTTTGTAGTAGTAGACCTCTTGACTCGGAGAGGTAATATTTTGGTTTTCCCAACTTGTAATATTTCGCGCGCTTTTAACAAAATTGTTGGCGCGAGATTAATGTCACGTGCTTTATGAATACATTAAATTTTCGCTAAGCCTTTGCTTTTGAATTTTAAAACTCCGCTCGCTTTAAATTTAAAGAAGGCTTAGGCTATAATTATATAATGTACTTCAAATTAAATACATATATTCAATTCTTGATTGATTATGAAAGGTTTTGAGTCATCGACCCAGTCAGGATTGAAAATAGGATAATATGATTTTACAAGAGACGTTCCCTAGACATTCCTATTGTTATAGAATAACGACAAAGCTAAGAGGGACGCTCGCTTTAATTTTAGCGACACCCTTGGTGATTAATCGATCAAGCTTTCCCCGTGCAGCATCCAAGATTGTAATTGTTTCTTATCTTAACAGTCGGTCGCTCGGAGTGTCACGTATTACGACAAGGACTTCAAGATCGTATCTGCTTTTAAACGTACAGCTTTGTCTATTACATATCCAAGTAGGTGCGCGCACGCTTCAGAAGTTCAGATTAAATAACACAATGAAAGGGTTGGGTTGGTTCTATGGAGACGACGAGGGAGACCAGTAAGTTTGGCGGGAAATCAATTTCACCTTGTCCCATATTTTAAGCGTCAAATATGACTATAACTTATGATAATAAAAAATTAAATAATCAAAACAAACCATACCGGGTGATATCCAATGTCCAACAAAACAGGACAAACATCGCCCACTGCGGAATGCGCGGACAGGAGAATGGCATTCTTCGACACACGAAGCGAAGACTTCATCTACCTGCCAAAGATAAACAAACAAACACTGTGACTCAGAATACAAAAAATTTCCATTAATATTAAACATATTTAGGCCTAACATATTGATTTTACTTCGTCACGGTTTCAAAACGTCAAAAGTTATTACACAGATACACCCCCAAAGTTTTTTAAGAGTTGAGTAAACATTTTGCCGCTAAAACCTCCTTACGGCAGAGAAAATATTGTACTGGAATAGATAGAAGTTACGGATATTACACGAGGTTTTAGGTTGAATCTCCTTTAGTTCATTTCCGGCAAGGTTGACCTCGTGACACTGTAACCGAAAATGGTTAAAAGAGACTAAGCTTTTGATTCAAATATCTTCTATTCGCAAACCTATTTTCTATAGTGGTTCCAGAACCCTAACCCTAGAACGAAAACGAAAAAAACATATGCCGCACCACCAATTGTGGATCGCGGTCGTCTGATGTCTGTGGGTTTCTGTAAATACCGTTGGTAACTGAGATTGTTCCTCGAGGAAGAAGAAGTACGCCTATGTACCGAGTCCATGGATAAAAGGGATTTAACTCGAATCTTTCCATTCAATTCAACAAAACGAATTTAGTATAAAATTCCTATTGTAAAGGGAGAAAGATTGAGGGCGGGAGAAAAGCGTGCGGAGGGATATATTGTCAAAGGGCTTTGTATTTTAAAACGTCTTCTTCCCAAGACACGCTTTGCTTTCAAAGTCCTTTGTGTTCTTTCTCTCCTACAGCTTAGCCTACAACCTGCACAATCGCAGTCAGCTACTATTCAGGACACTATCCTTCGCCCTTGGTAACAGTTGTTAAGCCTAAATAAACCCCTATA
Source organism: Phalangium opilio (assembly GCF_054372755.1). Classification (NCBI taxonomy): domain Eukaryota; kingdom Metazoa; phylum Arthropoda; class Arachnida; order Opiliones; family Phalangiidae; genus Phalangium; species Phalangium opilio. The sequence continues at coordinate 261,060 of NW_028324226.1, forward strand.
CAAAGGTGCGCACCCAAATTCATTCCAGCCCTCATCTAAAAGAAACTTGATGATAAAAAATAAAAAATTCTAAAACTTCAAGTAAATTTCTGTAGTTTATAAAAACCTCATAAAAATAAAAAAGGTAGCTTTAAATTAAATATTTGAAGGTTAAAGGTAAACAATAACAATTATATTAAATTAAAGCACCGAGAAACTTTGAAAATGCAAAACATAAAAGGTGTATTTTAGAAACTACAAAATTTAAACTCATATCCAAAGCTTAAATGAATTTAATTTTTGGTGAAAGCCTTAAATTGAAATCTTTTGAAATCCCGGTGACAATTGGAGAGGATTTAAAGTTTTAAAAATAAAAATTTTAAAATAACAAAAGGAACAACTTGTAAAAGATTTATACGGTCCATTCTATCGCAAAAATAGGGCGCCCAAAAAGGCCCCAAGCATTTTATAAATTTAGAGGACCATGCATTCTGATATTATACTAATACGTAAGGTCCACTACAAGATAATACTTGGAAAGTTCTAATTATAACGATTTAAAGGAAAAGTCTGAAACGTAACTCCTTCCCTCTGTTCAATACCCCGCAAAAAAATTATATATTTTTCAGTCAAAATTAATTTATTTAATAAAAATTTGTCATCTTAAATTTTTTATAAGTTTATTAATTTCAGCTGTTGTATTACTCTATATACAAATACTATACCTTGAATTGGTCTTAAGATATATTGATATCTTAATCAGAGACAGAATGAGAGAGAGAGAGAGAGAATTGAAACTGAAGTAGGTTAATATATAATTTGAAAATGAGCTGACATCGTACACGACATTCTAAATATTCAATCAAAGCATCTCATCCCATCCGATTTCGGATACATATATATTCGAGTCGTCTTTAATCCTAGCTACTTATGGGCCCCTTTGCAAACTCCCGAGCTAACTCGGGCCCATCTCTCCTCGCCAAGTAGATTGTTAAAGACTTCAATTTTCCTAGGAAAGCAGGGACTTATAGGTCCTCTTCAAACGCGAGATTTTATATTCAAATTCTTGGCACCTTTCCTATTGGACAGATTTCTCATCTTAGAGAAAGCGCGGGAAAGAGAAATCGAGCGCCAAATAGAGAGGCTACGCTATTACCCGCCGTTAAAGCACATCTAGGAGCGCGCGCTATACAGTCGAGGGGTTGGACAAACATCAATACCTAAATATAGTTTATTAAATTTCTTCTTAACAACGTATAGTTAGCATTTTGAAACTACATACGAATGGATTTTAAAGCAAAGAGGAAATAAATTAACGGCGTTTCATAGTATGTTTTAGAATTTTTAAAATTATTTAGGGGGATGTGTTCGACCCCTCAATACTACTAAATGAAATAGTCAAAATTCCTGAAGTTAGCGAGACGCGTGAGCGGGTCGCGTTTTGGTGCTATCATTTAGAGAAGTCAGTGAAGTACGAGCTAAGACATAAAATAGGGGAAGGAGTATAGTTTGGACAGGTGTGATTGACCATCTAACGACCGGTGTTGATTTATTAAAATAAGATAAAACTATGTAAGGTAACGGGGTTAGTTTACAGCCCTATCAAAGGCTAGGTAACCCATAACAACCCTTTGATCCCAAGTAAATTTCAAGGCTTGTCCAAGAATAAGTTGACAAGTGTTAACGTAAATATTTATCGTACTTGGTCAAAGAATAAATTGAAGCTGTTAATGATAAATATTTATCTATGTGAGTGAGAGAGAGATGGAGAGAATATCGTAGTACCTTTGAGTTTTACAGATTATTTAAAGGCGACCCTTTGAAATATCCAAGACTTATTTTTATCGGACTTGCAACATACTGTCAAACACACACACAAATAAGGAAAACTCTATTGGATAGTTTGCCTGTAAGGGATAAGTTAATTAATGACAAGGCTTATTCAAATGAAACGGCGAAAAGTTAATACAAATAAAGGCTAAGTTTGAAATCGATATCAGAAAGCTGTGAATTATTGATAAAAATATTAAAAACCGGATGTAAATAAATACCATACCGTATTAACTAATGCCTAACGTTGCCTTAAACCTTAAGGCTAGAGATTATTCCTGGAAATCTACCACGATTTAAAAATCTACCAAAAATTTAAAAATAAAAACAAAAATAAACGTTGCCGTATTTTACAAAACTTTAGTCAATTTAAATTTTAAAATGAAAAACAACAAAATTTTGCCGTATTTTTACTCAAATAAAAATGAGACGAAAAAATATAAATTTCAAGAACGATTTTATAAAGAAAGGTTTGCACGTATTTGATATGAATTACGTTTTTCTCGCAAATAATAATGCAAACTTTAAACGTGATTGCGATACGAAAAAAATATGTTTTTGATCGCGAATTTCCAAGTCTTACATACAAATATATGTTTATGGAGGAAACAAAGACTTGGAAAAACCATCCTTAAAGGCAAACTAGTAACTACCAAAGACTGGTAAAAATGGTATTCTATAAAGGGTGTTTCTGATAAGTTTGCCATGAATAAAAGGGGTATATGTTCTTAGGGTCAAACTGAGTGGGAAGTGTCAAAGAACATGCTGGGGTCTACAACGTTTTAGTTACGGAGATACGGGACCCCAAACATTGATTGATCCCTATAAAACAAGGGAAATAGTAATTCGCGTTACTGTATCAGCGTAAACAAACTTCTACCCAATTAATAGTACACTTCTGCGAAGTACCGCTCAGTCCGAACAACTGCGAGTCTATATTTTATTAAATTAAAATGTATTAATATATTTCGTTCAGTTTAACATTAGGGTGATTTGGGTAAGCCAACATTTAGGCTGAAACAGTCCCATGTTAAACCTATGAATGAATGAATGTTTGATTGACCTAAAAATCCCTTTTGAATCAGGGAGGAACCCACAAGGGGTTCACAGGTCCAAAAAAATATATACAAAATTTGTAAAAGCAAATATACCAACAATAACAATATCAATAGCAATATCGAACCAAATTGGCTAAGGACAAAGAATCACGTCATAACAATAAAATTAATGGAATATACATAAATATACAAAATTATACAGCCGCAAAATATGAAACAAACAAAAAACCCAAATACTGGTGAGATGGCCCCTGTAGAAATGTTTCACCCGCTGCACACGCATGCTCAGGGTGAAGCAACCCACCAGGGTGAAACGATCCCACGTTAATCGTACGGCCCCTGTAAAACGTTTTACCCGCCACACCGCTTTAGCTAGGAGGTTGAAATTTTGCAGGGACGTTATTCTTAAATTATAGGTAATCCCTAAGAAAGATATTAAGGATCAGCGGCCATCTTCAAAAATGGCGTCCAGGCATGTAAAATTTCTTCTTTATGAAATAACTTCTGCAGATTTCAACCAATTTCATTAATATTTAGCACACTTCTTTGCGATATCCTATAGAGGGGCTTTATGGTAAACTTTTGGGGATTTAACTTCCCGCCATATTGGAAAATGGCGTCCTAAAAAGTAACAAAAATATCACTACGGCTGACAAGGAGCTGACAAGGAAACAACGGATTTCTTTGCTGCTATAGCTTTTCAAATAAATTGATCAACTGCAAATAGACCAACTAAGATTTAAGAATTTTGCTCAACTGCCTTTAAAAACACGTATTGTTTTTTTGCGGGCTTCCAACTTATAAATAAAATAAATAAAAGCAAGGAAATTTGAGACAGAAAAAGATTGCGGTCTAATACGTGTTTGACCTCCTTTACCACAGTATCCCATAAAAAACAAGGATGGAATAAATAAAATTTTGATGTAAAATAAATATGAATAAATTGTTTCGGTAAATATTGTTGGGCGGAATTTGAAATTTAAAAGGTCACGAGACCTAGCCAAAGTGGCGTTAAATTTTCTAAAGAAAAAAGAAACCACATTACGAGATTTATAAAGCTATTTACGCACGCGCACTGCAAACCAAGGCACGAGCTTTAAACATTTGCGCGCGTGGATTTTATAGGGCCTTTCTTTCTTAACGACGCGTGATTAAACCTTAATTTAAACTAAGTTTCGCATTTTAAACAGAACAGCTTTTAAAATTAATACTGGGCGAATAGGCCTATCACGCATGCGTAAAACAGCACGAGTTCGGAGTTCCGCTTCCTCGAATAGGCTAAGCGTTGTTAATTCGGAGGATATGCTAACGACACTAACGTATTAACGGTTCAAGATTAAAGATTAATACGTCATTTACAGCCGCTACCGAATACAGGAAACGATTCTCTCTAATCCATATTAAACTTGATTTAATTATTGTAAATTTTAATTAAAATGAGAATAACTAAAGAGGAAAAAGAAGTCAATATTTGAATTGAAAACCTAAGCCTTTTTATAATATACTACCTATATGCTATCCGTCGTTGTCAGGGGTTTTATAAGGGATTAGAAACCAAGAAGAGTTTCCTGTCTAGACATGAAATTCTGAGATATAGCCTTTGGGTTCACGTGTACGTGAAATACTTGCATAATGTAGTTGTTTAGAAACTTGTAACTATTGAAACTTTCAATTTCAATAAAAAGATGTTAAATTAGGGGTCAATCATAAAGCTAAAATGTGACGGGTCAAGAATAGGTCAACAGGATTAATGGCTAGGGATTCTTCACCTTGACCCAACCTTGAAAATAACTCAACTAAACAACTTCTTCCCTTGGTGTTGCTGATATAAACGCTCCTTTTGGTTAAAAAAATTTGGAAAATAAAGAATGTGACTGTGCCTATAAAGAACAAAAATACATACCAGTTTTTATTTATATTAAATGAATAATATAAATAGCCTATTTTTTCTAAGCCTATTTTTAGGTAGGTCTACCAGACGGTTTCTCGGTTAATATTAAAGCCACTGCATACATCCCTTAAAAATAAATAAATCTGGAATTTAATTTTCTTATCGTATACGCAAATTCGGAAATTTTGAGAAACTTCAAACTCATTTCAAATAGATTTTTCCAATATCTTTCTCAATTTCTTAGTAAGGGAAATTTACACCTATATTTCAGAAACACCGACGTTACTTGACACTAAGAACGTGAGTCCCAAAGGTATTGATATTGCTGTCAAATGATGATACAGAATTCAAATATTAGGTATCAAGAGTGCTTTAAAATCAAATAAAACAACAACGAAAAATATTCTGAGGTGGTTTAAAGTCAACAAAAAATATAGTATGCTTTCATCTTCCCTTTTTTTTTCCTGATTTTTTTTAAATCATTGATTTGTTTGGTAAACTTCGGATATCCAACTCCAGGGAGAGAGAAAAAAAAACCTTCCTTAAAAGATAAGGATATCAAAGCGCAAAACGATGCATGTAGACACTGATAAATTTTGCAACGCGGTACTTTAGTCTACTCTGTGAAATATTGATGACGCGAGACTTTGTCCCTTCATTAATTATTCAAACTAAGAGTGAAGCACCGTGGAAAGTACCTGGGCTCTTCTAACTCGCTTTTATGTCAAAATGACTAATCGTGCTTGCACGTTCTAGAGCGACATTTTTATTTTCCTTTCCACCATACCACACGCTATTTTCGCGCCTATATCCCCCATTCCCGCCTTTTTTATACCACGCGCTTTTTTCCAATCCCGCCATTTTTTCGCGCCTTTTTCTTTCACGCGCTTTTTTTCGCGCCAAAGGTAAACTCGCACGTGCTTATAAATCCGCAAAGACGTTAAATAATAAAGAAAAACAATTTTTTCCTTGCAATATTAAAATGTATCGAATTTTCCAAGTGTTTATGAAACAGATTGTTAAAATAGATTGAACCTTAATCTCAGTAATACATTGCTCTCACTGAACGTTAGAATTACTTATATATATCTATATAATCCCTTACTTTATATAATAAACTATAAATTCAATTATTTTATCTATAAACGTAAAATGAGGGGGTTGAAAGGAAAGTTTCGTATTTTTCATTATTATTTATTTAATCTTAAAATTGAATGTTCTCCTTCAGAGAGATTCCAATATAAAAAAAAAAACATTTTAAACCTAACGTCGGCAAACAAGAAAGGGATTAAAACTTAAATCCATATTAAAGGAAATAAATCAAATTTCTCTTTGTGTATATTTTATATCTACCGCAATTTCTTATAAAAAAAAAAAAAAAAAAAAGGCCTGAGCACGTATTTGCTACGAACGATATCGCAGGACTCTTTCATGGTCCTATTAAGTATTTAAAATGAAGAAAGAAAGTACTATATATAGTTTTTTATATATATATATATATATATATCTATAAATAAATACCTTAATGGACCGCAAGCCACTGAAAAAGGCAGTACGAAAACTAAAAGGAAAAGTTAGTCTTTGTTCAGAATGAAAGAGGTAATAAAATAAAACACTGAACTTCTTATCATTTCATTAACCTTCCCAGCCTTTAAAGTCATTCACAGTATTAAGATGAACACTTGTTATAGGGATTAGAAACGCAAGCGTGGGTCTCGTGCCGAAATGAACCCGCACGAGATTTAAAATAAAATAGTCTAATTAACAGACAGCGTGAGATTTGTTTCACGAGGGACTTTTTCAAAATTAACCACGTGTACTTTCATTCCCGCCTTTAATAGCGTTATAACGGAAGCTGAGGTATAATATCCATACAGATTGAGACCGAAATACCTCATCAAAATTTAGGCTTAGAAGAGAGAAGGACATGAAAAGGAAAATTGGGTTTTCCTCTCTCTCTCTCTTTCTCTCGCTCTCTCTTTCAAAAATGCGTTTTGTTCTAGCAAGCCACATTTACCTAGAATTACTTTGAAAATGTAAAAAAATGGGCTGGTTTTCGCTTCAATCTTATTATAGTTGGGGAGCATATTCTCAGTTAAGCCTAACCATTAACGTAAGGCAAAAAGTTGTAAAAAGCAATCGGCCGTGCGGTCGTTTTCTGGAATTTTTGGATTGTTCTTTATATAATAGCTAAAGATAAGGTTGCTCGTGGTTTGGGCAAGGGTTATATAAGCAGAGAAATGTTATTGGGACAATTCGAACTGTGTGTGTAGAAAACGAGGCTTAGAGAAAATAAAACGAACAAAAACCTTGGGGTTTGTTTTGGTTTTTATCAGAACTGTATATGGAGGTAGAGTATACTCTGATAGGAAAATCAGAACTTAAAGAAAACGTTTTATAGCTAGGTTATAGTTGTAAACCTTATCAAAAGAGAGTTAGAGTGTGCTTGTATCAGAGAATAATGTTATCAAAGAGTTTGTTAAAACAAAGTTTGGGTTGAATCAGGATCGAGATTGTTTCTAGTTTTATTTTCCTACATAATAAAATGATATCATATCTAGGTTTATTATTCCCAAAGGTTTTTGACCTAAGATTTTATGAAATATATAGTGAAGCTCATATTATAAAGTGGTCTAAGGAATGCTATGCCTAATGCTAATTAGTTTCTGTACTAATTTATAATTGTCTTAAGTGAACGAAGTATCTCCATATCGTTTCTACTAGTAAATCGAATTCTAATCAACATAAAAGTGGTCTAAATTCTAAAATAGGCCTCAAGTTAATTAGTTTCTGCCATGATTTAATAAGTGAAAAAAAAACCTCCCAATACTTCTAAGTCTAATTCTAATCAACCTAAAAGTGGTCTAAAATAGCCCTAATTTTAATTAGTTTATGCCATGATTTAATAGGTGAAAAAAAAAACCCAATATACCTCCATATGAGCTAAACCTGTGATTCTACTTTTAAGCCTAAATCTAATCAACATGAAAGTGGTCTAAAATAGGCCAAATGTTAATTGGTTTCGTCTGCCATGATTTAATAGGTGAAAAAAACTTCCAATATACCTCCTACGAGATAAACCTGTAGTTTCAATTGGTAAGCCTAACTCTAATCAACATAAAAGTGGTCTAAATTAGGCCTAAATAATTAGTTTATGTTCTGCTTTAAAAGATGAAACATTCTTTAAATACTCCTCCCAATACGAGCCAAGTCAGATTTTCTACTGCTAAGCCGCTGCCTAATTATAAACAACATTAAAGTATCTAGCTAAAACCAACGAATTTAATAAGCCGTGATTAAATTATCTTTCAACTAAAACGATACTCAATTATTTTTTCTTTTTTATATTCCAAATGAATTTATACAACAATTGAAAGATTGGTTTTTGGCGGGAAAAAGAGGCGCGAAAATGAACAGGCAAGGACACTAGAAACGGCGGGAATTCTATATACATCTTTGATCCTGGTAGGTGCGGAAAGGGGGAAAGGAGGAACCCCGAGCAGTCAGTGTCCCGTGGAATTATTGATTTTGAATTACATAAGCCCGTACCCCAACCTGCCTCTCTTCTCTTTTCAACAGGATTTTAGACACCCATGTCCGGTGCTTGGTTTACGCTATGAGAAACGAGTGCAGGGCAGACCGGACTAGTTTTGATATATGAGAATCGGACGCGTCAAAAGCAATCGAAAAATCTCATCCGTGACCTCGCTAACAAATGAACTTTAACCCCGGGTGACCAAATAATAATCTACAACTGAACAATAAAAATGTAACAAATAGTGAAGTAAAAACATTAGATTTCACGTTTGTTTGGTCCCACCAGGGATAGATTTAATTTTAGTAGTAGGAATGGAGAACGGTTAGTATTTACTTCAGTCCAACTTAGAGCCCAGTATAGAGCCCCTCCCTCCAACACGTAACGAAAAGTTTAAATTATCTTATTGGCTCAATTAAACTACGTTTTGATGACGTTGCTGACGGGGACGGCGAAAAATACGTAATTCCTTTTTACCTCTGTCGCTATGATCCACCTTTTCTTTCATACCCTCCGTCCCGTGGAAGGGGGTCCCGGACTTTGACGCGCGCACTTACTCTGTTCTCCATTCCTACTTCTAAAATTAAATCTATCCCTGGCCCCACTATGTACAATTGAGTTTTGCGGTCCCTTCTCTGCCTTTCAAGTTAAACTTCCTCTGGTAGGGAAAAGGTTCTACAAGGAATTCTACATCAGTTACTGGAAAATTTATTTACTCATCTAAGCCTATTTCTACAACTTAAAACGTTTGGACTTTTCGAGTAATTCGAACAGCAACAAAAAGAGGCCAATTGCTGAATTCTAAATTTCTGACACTTTCACATTCTGTTCGACAATGAGATGTCAAAGTTCAAGCTCGAGACGAAAGACTTTTGGTGATCGTGACATCATTACAAATCACAGCTAACTCTTCTCCGAACTAATCCATTATTTCTCGAGGTTAAAGGTTTCGATAAGACTAGAGGGAGCAATTGCATTTCAGAACGAAACAAAAATTTGTCCAAAATCTCTTCTCTCCACTATAACTACAGCAATTTTTCTTTTTGTTTCAATTTTAAAACTTTCTTAAGTATTTTTTTATTTTAATTGTGATTTAATATTAATAAAATTTCTTTGATGTAATAATTTCTAATTTTTTCAGTTAATTGACTTGAAATTAAAACAAAAACTAAACAAAAGAAAGCAGATTGATTTCAAATCAAAGAAATTTGTGCAGTAAAAAGACTAAAGGGTTCTCTCAATTTAAACTCAATAAAAAAAGGAAAATTAATAGCAAACAACAACGTTGCTAGATGCTTGAGTTTGGCTAACCACGAAAAATTCTTGGAATTAAACTGAGCAGTGAATGTTTGATTTTCTCGGAAGGGACCATGCACTTAAGCAAAAACAATTTTTAATAAACATACTTTAATGGAAAATTGATACCACTAAAGTTGAAAGTTACGAGAAAAAAAATATATAATTAGTAAAAGCAATTAGCTATTAAAGCGATGGAAGGCAGGGCCTTTGAAAATTGTGTAATATTAAGTAATTGGCTTAAAACTCAGGTACGCAAGTTAAACATAATTTTTACTAGTAAATATAAATAAAAGTTCTCTGAAATTTTTCAGGGACGTTACACATATTCATCTTTGCTGGACTACACTTTAGGCTTTCTCGCTAAGTACTTATACGAACACGTCAGGTGGTACTAGGCGTCCAATAGGGGGTCCTTCCCAGTACTTCGTGGGAAAACATAACGCGTAGTGTCCTATTGTCGATAGAAACATGGTTCCAATTGATATATTATACAAAAAAGTCTTGGTTTGGACCAAGGCCGAAAAAACAAACGATATGATTGAGGTTTATCAATTGACTGAAGTTCAGATATTGCAATTTTTCTTTAATTATTATTATTAATTTAATCCTTAATCACTATATAATTCTATCAACTGACTTTACTGTTAATCGATCTATTCCCTCTAAATTTATTCAAAAAATTGCATATCTACGTTTTTTAAGAACAATTCCATTTTCCGAAAACATTTTATCATGAAATAATTATTTTGAAATGAGTAAGTTTTGAGGGATCGACAGTGAATATTTGAAATATTCTACTGACTTTCTAAAAAGAGCGAACGATCTTTGACTTAATTCGAAAGCAAATAAACACTCTTTCGATTAAAAATAGAAATACAATTCAAAACCAAAAAAAGGGGATTTATTTACATACGTTACTTGTAAATAAATAAATAAATAAAAAATAAAATAAATAAAGATTCTGTTTATTTATAGGAATTAAGATTGAATCTGGCACTGGCATTATTGAGAGCAGTAATTTCAGTTGTTGCAAAAAGCACTTTGAATACAAAGACAAAAATTATTATATTTTTCGGAAGAAAGAAAATATGCAATTTTCTTTTCCAGGAAATAAATGTATTTCAGCAATCCTTTGGTGATGGTGCACGGGAGTTAGAGTATACCTCCCAAAAGTATATCATATTCTAGAGAACATATAAATATATACATATACTTTATTCAGAATGCGATAGAGAGTGATTTAGCTATCCGAAAAATATCCTTTTTTAATCATTGTAATGTTTTTCCACCTAATATAGTAGTAGTATGTACCGACTGAAATAGCTTAGCTACTACACCCTGTATTTGTAATGTAATCTTGCGTATAATATATTTTTGCAAATTCTTTCAGGACTGGGGAATTTTCCTTCCTACACGAGTCGAGTCGTTATTATTGAAACCACTTGGGGAAGCAAAGATATTCAGGCATAGCTTTTACCCGACCAGAAATGTATAAACGCGAAAATATTACGCCAAGTCATTCTATCGTGTCACGTGATACCACAAGCAAAGGCTTAAAGCATTCCTAGACCAAGGCTTCTAAAGAATAATATGGTGGTCTAAAGCGACACTGATTCGAAAATACAATTCTACTTTCACTATATGAAAAGTGTTAACATCACATTTCCCAAATACCCTAGGCTATGATACAACCATGGAATTGTCTAGCATGGAAAGAACTACTTTTATTTAGGGAGTGTTATTAAAGGAACTGTAAAGAAGGCATCGGTGGGTGGGTAAAAATTATTTTAAATACATCAGTGGCACGTGACCGAGGAGAGGCGTGGTTCAAATAGAGTTCGAATTATTTCGAAAACTAGCAACTTGGGGAATTGGCAGAGGAAACAAGGACTAAGCTTTCAGTCCCACTCCATGTGCACGGATTCAAACAACTTTATGAAAACCGAATTCCCTGACATTGCCAGGTTTTTCCCATATATTTCCAGGCACAAGGCCACCTATTAACTGGCAGGAGTGTTTTTTGGAGTAAAAACTACAGGAGTGGTTATTTTTAGGTGGAGCATCCTCTTCAGGGAAACATTACTCAAGCCACACAAATTTCCCTGAGTTTTCCCTCAACTTAACTAAAAACTATCAAATTCCCTCGAGTCTTCCCTAAATTTGTTTCCCTGCCATTTCAAGGTTTGTATGAACCCTGATGTGCAGTCTTTAGACCTGGTGCCTCTGACGCATTTCGAATATTTTTTACCAAACCGCAGATGCCCTCTTCACAGTCCCTTTAACAAACACCGTCCGTATTCTCTGACGGCCTCACCTTATGTTCCCTATGTTTTCCGCTCGAATGATTCAGCCCCGGAAGGTAGTAACAAGCTTTATTCTGACATATGACGCTAAAGCTTAAGACTCTTCAGCCTCTCAATTAGGTAGCAACAATGTTTTCTATCTTCACGCATGCCGAGGCTTAGCTACTCAATTAAGACTGCCTGCTACAGTGATACCCGACTTCTAGATATTTTTTACGAAATAATTCAAAAGACGGGATTAATTATGACAAAGACATCCGTAGCTTTCTTTTTCTAGGAGATTTCACGAGCCAAATTTACTCAAAGAAAAAAAAAATAAAGTGGATAAGAAATGCACGTGTTTATGAATCATATTGACATAAAATGCGCAATCTTGACCCTTGGCCTAACCTTTAATAGAGATATCTCAGTTGTGACGTCAGTACCTAGATAAAACGTCACGGGCTTAGCTTTGGCAGTGGGCGGCCATGTTTGGTCCGCTTTGGTTCTATGAGCAAATAGCATGGCGTCACACCAAGGCGTCTGAGACAACTCTATTCTTTCTCGCGCAAAGACCTTATTTCTTGAAGTACAAATAGTGTGAGGACAAATGTTGCCGGTCATTTTACGAGTGCAATTCAACCTCTATCTACAACAGACTGAAAAGCTTGGAAAATTCTGTTCGATTCAGTGCTTATTCAGTTGCAAGCCAGTATGCATGCAGGAGATTCTGTAATAACAAATTACAGGCAAAACTGAAGTGTAATTAAAGTTAAGAAACGGGGGGGGGGTGGATTTCTCAAGCCCCTTTAGAGTACACATTACCTATTTGTAGATTTTACTATTCAATAAATAAGTAAATAGGAAGAAAACGGAATCGAGGTTTTCACCTGTAAACAATTAAGCCACAGGCTCGGTCTCAATATCACTTGATAGAAAAAACTTATTTTATTATTCAAGTTTCTTTAATTTGCAACTGTGGTTATTTCAGTACAAAAAAAATAAGTCTTGAATATCAAGGTTTGTATCAAAGGAAAAATATTTGTTTAATTAAAAATGGAAATGAAAACTGTCTCTAGGGTGTCTTATATATAAAAAAAGGTAAATTAATGGAGAGGTAGGAAAAAATTTAATTAGGGTATTACCGCGCCAAAAAAAGCGCGTGGGATCTTAGAATCGCTTCTAGCCTAAATACTGGGTGGTTCTGATAAGTCGGCCATAAATTAAAGGAAACGTACTTAGGGTCAAACTTCGTGCAAAGTTCCAAAGAACATCAATGTTTGGGAGTGCATATCTCTGGAGACCCCAGCATGTTCTTTGACATTGTCCACTCAGTTTGACCCTAAGAACACACCCTTTAATCTATGGCAGACTTATCATAAACACTCTGTATATATTTTTTAGTTTTCTTCATGAAACACCTACACTTTGCATAATTAAGAAAAAGGAAGATTCTCTCTGAGATTCTTATTTTAAAGGGTTTTAAATTTCAGAAATAAAAATGACATAAGGCCTAAAATTGTTAGGATCAAACTGGGGTCAAAAATCCAAAAGGAAATTTAGAAACAAGTAATCCAACCAAGCTCGAGAGTTATTTAGGCTTAATTAAGCCACAAACGTTGGGTCTAAAAATAGTCTACTATTACATACTCATTCCCTTCTTAAGCTAGATTAAAATTTTAATAAACAAACAGCAAACCAACCAATCAGATGATTTTTTAACGATGATGCAATCCCTCCGAATCCCTTACAAATTTATCCTTCAGCTAATCCTATTTTTAAAAACAACTTTAGGCCTAAATAAACACTTTTGTATAACGTTTACACAGTAAACTGCCAAACTAGTAATAACCCTAGGCTGCAGTTGGACTATTCTAATTCCACGTAACAAATTTCCTTTCAATAATTTTCATTTAAATACAAACCTAGACTAGTTTAGGCTTTAAAAATTGACTGTAACAATATTCGAAATTTAGTCTAGCGTAGCTCAAGTTGATAAATAGCGGGGACCCAATTCTCTAGACGAATATTTTTTTTCTCTCTCTCTCGAATTAGACTGGAAATGAATTCCGTTTTAGCTTCGAGGCTTCGAAAATTTTCGTCTTTTGACAAAAATCAATGTTTGAACAGATTCGTTCAAAAAGAAGGATGTTGCAAATCAACGCGGATTGATATCTCATTGATTTAAAAGTAGTCCTATAGAAAAATATAGTTCTAAAATAAAATCAAGAAGTGATACCTAGTTTATTAGGGAGAAGGTTTAAGATGCCTAAGTATTCTCGCGTCATAGTCCCAGTCCCCCTTTAAAAATACAAGGGGGGGGACGTAAAAGGAGGCCGGGCTATTTTGCCTCTCCTCAGTCGGAAAATATGACTGTAATTTTCGTCATTCGCGTCGCGCTGCTGACGTGAGTTTTCAAGAACCAATGAGATGCTGCGGTTGTAATTTAGAGGCAGGGATTAACTCCGGACCTACGTTTGGACTGGAGATAAAGCTAGAAATGCGGCCAATTTACACCTTCTCCCTAATGAACTAGATATCACTTCTTGATAAAATTATATTTGTTTTACATTTTTATTTTTCTGCCAACTTATTTAAAAAGCTTAAGGCAAATTAAGGTTATTTAAATCGAAATTAAAGAAGGCGAAAATTGCAAAACAAACTTAAAATTTTAATTAAATAAAGGTAATTATTACTTTGAACTAATTCTAAAAGAAGGGTTAATTTTCATCAAAAGGAGTCAGTCATGTATGAATTAATTTTAAATAAATAAAGTACATATATAAAAACTTCAATTTTAGAATAGGGGATCTTTATCTTGATTTAAAGCTTAATTCTTAAGCCTTTTTGGGCAGCTATAGGGTTAATTTTCAAACCCTAAGTCCATCGGATTTAAATTTGGGATTGAATGCGTTCAATTTCTCTCATGAAATATTTACAGAGAATTCGTGAATAGATGTAATCAGAAATTTACAAAGAATTAATGATTCGTTGGAATTAAAATACCAAAAATTTACAAAGAATTCATGATTCGATGTGATTAAATTACCCAAAATTGCTAATATTTCACTCTTTCTTGCCGAATTATGTGTAGTCATAACGTTTGATCAAACTCACCAAATTTGGGAGGAAGGGCTTCGGTAGAAGTGGCGCCAAAAAAAGGGTTAAAAGTTTTGACCCATAGACTGAAAGACAGCTAAATAAAAGCATGTAATAATAAACTCGACGCAAAAACAAAACAACTCATACTCCATAACCAACAAAGTTCTCAAATAATTTTTAAGTACAATATTCTTGGATGTATTGATTTTGTAGGGGGCGTTGGTTAAACTTAGCGAGGCTTAGCTATATTCAAAAAGCGATATTTCATAAACCCAAATGAGGGCATTGGCGCGTGGAAAACCTATCCTGAAATCGCGCCAGAAGGATGGATAAAATTCCATTTATTCGGCGGTGTCCCACCGTCACCATCCACCAACTGTCCCTGCTGTCCCACTTTTGGAAGAGAACAGAAGGATTCAAGGAACTAAATTCTCTGGCGGAAGAGTATATGAAGTAGCCGTCACTTATCCCGACCCGTTAGAGCGTAACCGCTATATCTAAGCCTATCTGATTTACATATTTATATCCTTGGCTAGACTACTTCACTATTCTTCAAACAGTAATTAGCTGGCGGGGATCATATCCATATTTTGGGGGATAAACTATATCCAGAGTTTAACTTGCAGGGCCGCTGAAATCTACTATCTCAAAATTAGGCCCGACAACTTTTAAACTTGATAGATATTGATGTTTGAGGGGTCGACTAATCTGCAGGTCCTCTGAATGTCTGAAATGCAGTCCACGGTAGGAAACCTACTATTTGTAGTATGCAGGTTCGGTTCACATTTACAAATAGAAGAAAGCAATTCTAAAATTCATTGCCTAACATACAGCCCAACAAAATTGGAGTTTCAGCTCTGAAATCTTTTGACTAAAACGCAGTACTCTGAAATGCAGTCCTCGAAAATTATTATATAAACTCTGAAATCTTTTGACTAAAACGCAGTACTCTGAAATGCAGTCCTCGAAAATTATTATTATCAACACTGAAATCTTTTGACTAAAACGCAGTACTCTGAAAAGCAGTCCACGAAAATAATAAATTTCAACTCTGAAATCGGTTGACTAAAATGCAGTACTCTGAAATGCAGTCCTCGAAAATTATTATTTTCAACTCTGAAATCCTTTGACTAAAACGCAGTACTCTGAAATGCAGTCCTCTAAAATTATTATTTTAAAATCTGAAATCTTTTGACTAAAGTGCAGTACTCTGAAATGCAGTCCTTGAAAATTATTATATAAACTCTGAAATCTTTTGACTAAAACGCAGTACTCTGAAATGCAGTCCTCGAAAGTTATTATTTTCAACTCTGAAATCTTTTGACAAAAATGCAGTCCTCGAAAATTATTATTTTCTACTCTGAAATCTTTTGACTAAAATGCAGTACTCTGAAATGCAGTCCTCGAAAATTATTATTTTCAACTCTGAAATCTTTTGACTAAAGTGCAGTACTCTGAAATGCAGTCCTCGAAAATTATTATATAAACTCTGAAATCTTTTGACTAAAACGCAGTACTCTGAAATGCAGTCCTCGAAAATTATTATTTTCAACTCTGAAATCTTTTGACTAAAATGCAGTACTCTGAAATGCAGTCCTCGAAAATTATTATTTTCAACTCTGAAATCTTTTGACTAAAGTGCAGTACTCTGAAATGCAGTCCTCGAAAATTATTATATAAACTCTGAAATCTTTTGACTAAAACGCAGTACTCTGAAATGCAGTCCTCGAAAATTATTATTTTCAACTCTGAAATCTTTTGACTAAAATGCAGTACTCTGAAATGCAGTCCTCGAAAATTATTATTTTCAACTCTGAAATCTTTTGACTAAAGTGCAGTACTCTGAAATGCAGTCCTCGAAAATTATTATATAAACTCTGAAATCTTTTGACTAAAACGCAGTACTCTGAAATGCAGTCCTCGAAAATTATTAATTTCAACTCTGAAATCTTTTGACTAAAATGCAGTACTCTGAAAAGCAGTCCACGAAAATAATAAATTTCAACTCTGAAATCGGTTGACTAAAATGCAGTACTCTGAAATGCAGTCCTCGAAAATTATTATTTTCAACTCTGAAATCCTTTGACTAAAACGCAGTACTCTGAAATGCAGTCCTCTAAAATTATTATTTTAAAATCTGAAATCTTTTGACTAAAGTGCAGTACTCTGAAATGCAGTCCTTGAAAATTATTATATAAACTCTGAAATCTTTTGACTAAAACGCAGTACTCTGAAATGCAGTCCTCGAAAGTTATTATTTTCAACTCTGAAATCTTTTGACCTAAGTGCAGTACTCTGAAAAGCAGTCCAATTTCAAAGTTGAAATTAATAATATTCGAGGACTGCATTTCAGAGTACTGCATTTTAGTCAATAGATTTCAGAGTTGAAATTAATAGTTTTAGAGGACTGCATTTCAGAGTACTGCATTTTAGTCAATAGATTTCAGAATTGAAAATAATAATTTTCTAGGACTGCATTTCAGAGTACTGCATTTTAGTCAATAGATTTCAGAGTTCGAAATAATAATTTTTGAGTACTGCATTTCAGAGAACTGCGTTTTAGTCAACCGATTTCAGAGTTGAAATTTATTATTTTCGTGGACTGCTTTTCAGAGTACTGCACTTTAGTCAACCGATTTCAAAGTTGAAATTAATAATATTCGAGGACTGCATTTCAGAGTACTGTATTTTAGTCAAGAGATTTCAGAGTTGAAATTAATAGTTTTAGAGGACTGCATTTCAGAGTACTGCATTTTAGTCAAGAGATTTCAGAGTTGAAATTAATAGTTTTAGAGGACTGCATTTCAGAGTACTGCATTTTAGTCAATAGATTTCAGAGTTGAAAATAATAATTTTCTAGGACTGCATTTCAGAGTACTGCGTTTTAGTCAAAAGATTTCAGAGTTGAAAATAATAATTTTCGAGGACTGCATTTCAGAGTACTGCGTTTTAGTCAAAAGATTTCAGAGTAGTATTTAATAATTTTCGTGGACTGTTTTTCAGAGTACTGCATTTTAGTCAACCGGTTTCAGAGTTGAAATTAATAATTTTCGAGGACTGCATTTCAGAGTACTGCATTTTAGTCAAGAGATTTCAGAGTTGAAATTAATAGTTTTCGAGGACTGCATTTCAGAGTACTGCGTTTTAGTCAAAAGATTTCAGAGTTCGAAATATTAAATTTTGAGGACTGCATTTCAGAGAACTGCGTTTTAGTCAACCGATTTCAGAGTTAAAATTTATTATTTTCGTGGACTGCTTTTCAGAGTACTGCATTTTAGTCAATAGATTTCAGAATTGAAAATAATAATTTTCTAGGACTGCATTTCAGAGTACTGCATTTTAGTCAATAGATTTCAGAGTTCGAAATAATAATTTTTGAGGACTGCATTTCAGAGAACTGCGTTTTAGTCAACCGATTTCAGAGTTGAAATTTATTATTTTCGTGGACTGCTTTTCAGAGTACTGCACTTTAGTCAACCGATTTCAAAGTTGAAATTAATAATATTCGAGGACTGCATTTCAGAGTACTGCATTTTAGTCAATAGATTTCAGAGTTGAAAATAATAATTTTCTAGGACTGCATTTCAGAGTACTGCATTTTAGTCAATAGATTTCAGAGTTGAAAATAATTATTTTCTAGGACTGCATTTCAGAGTACTGCGTTTTAGTCAAAAGATTTCAGAGTTGAAAATAATAATTTTCGAGGACTGTATTTTAGTCAAGAGATTTCAGAGTTGAAACTCTAATTTTGTTCGACTGTATGTTAGGCAATGAATTATAGTATTGCTTTCTTATATTTGTAAATGTGAACCGAACCTGCATACTACAAATAGTAGGTTTCCTACCGTGGACTGCATTTCAGACATTCAGAGTACCTGCAGATTAGTCGACCCCATGTTTGAAGTTCGCCAGAGACATTAGGCCTAACGGATCAAACTTAGGCTTATCGATAAGAGGCTCACGTGACAATATAATACCACCAATTACAATAGTTCGGTAAAACTAATTAGGGGTGAGAGCTTCCTTTTAAAGGCGTTTTATTTGTGAATTGGGTTATAACAATATTGGATTTAAACTGACAATCCGCGACTTTTCAAGCATCTTATTCCTGACCATTTTAAGGCGACTGTTTACCAGAGCCCACTTCATGATCATTGATCACACCTGGCCCATATTTAGCATTGATCAAAGCGTGATTTGAGGTGGAATTCATAAACGTCGAACGCAACGCAATTTAGTACAGGTGAAGGCAGGGCGTCGTGCGCAAAAGGCAGACGTTTGCGCACGACGTCCTGCCTTCGCCTGTACTAAATTGCGTCGCGTTCGACGTTTATGAATTCCACCATTGGTATACAAAACGAATTCCATGACCTATCCCTGACCTTTTTCCAAACTTATCCAGGTTTATCCACGTTCCGTACGAACCCTGATTAATTACAGGCAATATTTTGTTTGTCCAATTCAAATTAGGGCTATAGGACTGGTGTTCGCGCCAATTTGAAATTCAAGGAGAAGTAATTAACGGAACAGGGACAAGCAATTAATTTCGTAATCGGAACCCGGTTGCTTGCCTCCCTCGAAATGAAACATTTTGATTGAGTGTGGATACTTTTTGGGCAACAGGCCCAATGCGACTGTATATTATATTACGCTTTCCCAAAGAGTTTAATTTATTACACTCCGCTAATTGGACAGTTAATAAAAATAGTAATCAGAGCGAAAGTGTGATAGCATTGCAAAATTTAATTTAGATTAAAAGGGATCCAACGGATTGGAATGGGGGACCCATAAAGTGAAAGAGAGATTCGAAGATTTATGATATACATGATTGGTCATCCATCAAGTGTTCCAATTGCTAATACGAGAGGTTTCTGAAAATATATTTAATCGAAGTATTCACATCCAAACATTGACTGGTCCCTATAACAATGGACATATTAGTCTTCAAAAGTACTTAATCTAATAACGTTATTAAACCGTTATCTTGTAGTGGTGTACTATTAAATGGGTACAAGTGTGCGTATACAAGAGGTAAAGTAAACATAATTGCTCCCGTGCACATGTGTGACTATTTCCCTTGTTTTAGGGACCAATCAATGTTTGGAAGCCCATATCTCTGAAACTAAACATTGCAGATCCATGTTCTTGGACACTATCCACAGAGTTCGACCCCAGAACCCTCCATTTAATTTATAATAGACCTATCAGGAACACCCTGATACATTTATTAGTTTAGAAGAATTGATAAGTATAACTTCGCGCTAATTTATTTCCATCGGAATCTCCCTAATTGAGTCATAAGAGGTCGTATAAGTCGAGAGTATACGACAACCTGTTCGAATCATGAGGCACAATCAGAAATCGATGAACCAACCGTACCGCACCGCACAGCACCGGTCCGGTCCGCAACACGACACTAGTCCGTCGTCTCTTTTTCTTCTTCTTCTACTATATATATATATTTGGGCTCTCAACCCATCAGCCTCATCCGTATGTACGTAGCTACGGCTTAGAGAGATAGTCTCGGATGCATGCAATGGGTAGGAGCCTATATAAGGTCAGTTCTTCCGAGACCCGCGGGGGTCTCTAAGACCCCAAAGAGGTTTCTTATAGTATGAGGCGCGAAGATTTCCGGGGTTTCCCGTTGGCGCGCGACGCCTGACACGGACGTGTCAGGGAATTATATGGTAAGGGGAAGTCGCTGAACGGAATTTCCGACTATTTCCCGGTTTTCTTTTTTTCCTATATCGACAAAGTTTAAATCCGCCTATAACACAGGCGTGGCGTTTCCTTATAGCAGGATGATAGGTTAACCCAGGCATACAGTATCCCAATTTCGAAACTCTAAATAACTAACTGTTCAATCGTGGACTGGCGAAGAGATATTAGTATACCATTAGTGTTATGGTTAAGCCTGACACGAAACCTCTTCATCAAGCAGCTAGATAGACTATTTCAATTATAACCGCGTGCCATTTCAATATATGCTCTTGAATATATTTCCCAAGTAGATTTGATTAAAGTCGGGTAACAGAGACTGCACGTGCCGGATTGAAATACACTATCTATCCACATACCTTGCCAATTTTGAGCGTGAGCAAACTATAGCTCGAGATTTATGTTTAACACTTGAGGGGTTGGATACTCGTAACTTATTACGGGTATTAAGCTTGTCGGGATTGACTTTTGGGTGTAGAGTGAAATACCCCTTCCTAAATACGATTGGATATAGCAATACTGACTCGTTAAAATGGCAAATGGATATAATGCGAATGCATCTCGCGTTTGAAAATTGAAGCTCGGTATACATTAACGTAACGTTCCGCTAATGAGACCGAAGCCCGAAGCACTTAGGCCTTGTACAAGCACGTACTGTACTACATTTGAGATTTTAGGATATTTGGTCTTGATTAATACGAGATTTAAACAGAATCTCGATCATTAATTAATTTAGTAGTTTTATTTTAAGCCATTTAAACTGACGTCGGAGTGACGCGCGATTTTCATTTTTAACGAACGGTTTCGTGGAATGGATTGATATTTGAGTTTTAATTAATTTAAAGGTGAAAATACGGGGTCCTTCCTGAAAATATCAAGAGCGTACAGCTATATAAATTTGATTTCAACTTTCCGTTTTGAGAAATTAAATAATTTATTCATTAATTGCGAAAAATATAGGCTAAGATTAATTTAAAGCTACCAAACTACGTTTTAGACTAATCAAAATTAAATTTATCAAAATTAGTCGCAAATAGTCTATCTGTGATTAATTTAAACCCTTAAATACGACCGAGCAACTTAATAAACCTAATTCTATTACTAATTGAAAGATATAGCCATGTACTTGAGTTTCAATATCTACAAATCCCTATAGTTTACCAATCGAACTATAGTAACCTTGAGACAGATAAGAGGTCATGTCCTTTAGTATATAGTTAACCTAACTCTACAGTTAAGTCGCGACACTTGAAGTATAATCAAGCCAAGTACTATAGTTTTGATAACTGGAATGCCCTAGTTTCCCGTGCACTCTTTCCGACTATAGTAACCCTGAAACATAAACGGGGGTCATCTCGGTTTCATAAGTTCATGAGATATGTTCCATAAGTTTGTCATTGGTCACTGAGAGCGTGTCATGAAGTGACGTAGGTCATAGATTCGAGGTAAAGCGACGCCTGGTTTGGGAGCTGTCAAAGTCTTAGTAGAGACTAAATAGGAAGATGGAAGTCCTGCAAAACTAACAGAGTGTAGTACTTCGAATTCTCGCTTGTCGTTCTCGAACTAGTTCTCACTCGTAAGTCTCTAGCATTACGAAGTATATGAAGCGTCGTACTTATGAAACATATCTTATAGACTTATGCCGTTATTATATCAGAAAAAGTACTTGTCCCAGCAGATCCGGATGAGTTCGATATATGTACGGGTATCGATTCAACTAACAATTGGTGTATGAAGGACATGACAAAAGTAGAGTAGTAGGAAATGTGTTCATCACGCGATTACGAGACAATCAAAGACGTAGTATATTCGTTTACTTCCTTAGCAAAGAGGAAAGAGAACGAGTTACTAAGGACACTATAGCTAGAAAACACAAGAAAGGATGACGATAGACAAATAAAAATGAACAATTCCTTCTTAGAGGAGAAACGAGAACTCAATAAGACTAATCTCCTTTCAACCGTCCGTCCATGGAGTCTTGTGTGTTCGGGCTATAAGCGAGGCCTAAAGTTCTCGTTCGTTACATTAGTTTTTTCCTGCCAAATATATCTTTCTCCGTGTCTCAACTTGGACTCAATAAGAACAGTATTTTCTCTATCTAGGAAACCCACTCTCTCGGGATTCGGGGAGTTACAGAGACAACAAACTAAGCTCGATACATACCAAATGTATATACACCCATGGTCTACCCTGTTTACCAGTCCAGATTCTCAATAGACTTTAGTATAGTGTATGTCTAAGCCTATACTTCGAAACTTGTAGATCTACTACACTAAGTCCTTATGGAAAGGATATTTACTTTGGGTTGTAGGAGGGGGAGTGTCTTGGATCTTGTATTGAAGGAAAGACAATGTGCAACGAAATAATTCTCTCGCGCGCGCTCTTTTTTCCCGCCAAAAATAATAGCACGTGCAGATAGATGGGGGAGGATGGAGTAGAATTAAGTACGCCTACTTCTATCGCGATTCGAGTTTGAAACTTCATAACTTTAGATTACAAAGACTTAAATGAAATTCCTTTGAGGGCGTCATAGCCTTAATTATCCTCTATGTAATGTTGCTAGTTATCATGAGTCTCCGCAATTAGGGCTCCAGTAAATAAACTTCGAAAAAGTCACCATCTGCACGATATGCAAATTTTTTACCATTAACAAATTAGCTATTTAAATATTTATTCTATTTAGTTACATTTTAAAGTCATATATCTATTTAACATTAACCTGATGAGATTCCAAACTGAATTAATCAGAAGATTTTTCGAGAGTGTAGCGTAAATCAGATTAAGTATAGTTAATTGCATTAATTCTCAAATATAATTCCCTAAAAGCAAAAATGGGAGTTTAAATCCGTATCGTAACTAGCAATTTCCCAAAGCTTATATCATACCTGTAAAACACATAAATCTTAATTTATAATTTAAATGCACTTACTATATGAAAACATAGCTAAAAGCACCTTTTTTCCTAATTTCCAGGAACAACTCAATTTAATATACTTTAATTTACTCTAAAATGGGATATATAGAACCAAAACACAGACGCTTCATGAGATCAAGGAGCCATATTTTTAATTATACAGAAACTAGACCTTCAAACGGAATACCAGTAATAACTTAAAAATGCACTTACTATATGAAAATACAGGGTGATCCAAAAAGGGTAATTACAGGACCGAAGTACAGTGGGATGGTTCTATGGGAAATCAACTTTGAGTCGAAAATGTTGTAACTTCTATGACATTTTGCCCTAAGGGACACCGCTTACAAGTTATGTACGATTAGAGTGTTTTACGGATGGCCCCTTAATTAAATTAGAAATAATTGTCTTTCAGTTTCTTATTTAAATTTAAGGGGTCATCCATAAAACACTGTAATCATAACTTGTAAATGGCGTCCCTTAATTAGGGCAAAATGTCATAGAAGTTACAACATTTTCTACTCAAAATTGATTTCCCATAGAAGTTCCCCCCACTATACTTCGGTCCTACCATGCACCCTTTATGGATCACCCTGTAAGACAAAAAGAAGAAGAACCACGATTCGCTCTTAAGCTCAAAGAATAACTCAATTAAACTAAATTTATTCTAAAATAGGTATAGAACCAAATCAGACGAGAGAGAAAGATAGACAAAACACGAACCGAAGCTTGGGTAAAGAGGGATTAAAGAGTCAAATTTTTAATTAACCAAAATCTAGAGGTCCAATACCCTTACGAGAAAATCCCAGCAGAACGCTCATCATCATTTTTCTTTCCAAAATAATCCGTCCGAGACTTATTAATTTTTCCCCATCGCTGGATTTTTGTATTTTAATAATCTTTTGCACAACACCAAGAAACTAAAAAAGGCAATCTTATGCCTCTATTTTTGTTTTCATCGCATTCTTTTTTCATTTTCGAATTCTTTTCGCCGCGCGTGGAATTTTGCGAGAAATCGATCACTGTTTCTGATGGCCCCGAGTTTTTTTGTTTTTTTCTTAAATTAGCAATACCCTTATTTGCCTTTTCCTGGAACGGAGGATGAAAATCATACAAGCATTTATGGTATAGACTAAGAAAGACAATTACGATATAAATGCCTAGCTAGTTGTACATACAATTTTTTCCCTCAAAAGAACGATTTTAATCGAACGACTTGAAATGGAAAATTAAAGTTTAAATTTTGTTTATTTTGGCAACAAAGGGACGCAGCGTTGATGACTTTTCTTATTTTTGTTACTATTTTAATGGACTGTGTGGGGATCGAATGTTCCTTACATTTCTGGATGGTCACCATTTTTAAAGATGGAGGCGAATCGGAAAAATTAAAGGGTATTGTGTTATTAGGGTCAAACTGAGTGGAAAGTTTCAGGGAAAATGGGGCGTGCAACATATAGTTAAAAGAGATATGTGAGCCCAAACATTGATTGACCTCTAAAACAATTAAGGAAATAGTCACACATAAGGAGTAAGACATATCAGCCTTCAATAGTCTTCAATCTAAGAACGTTATTGAACCATTATCTATAGCAGAAGGGTAATATTAAATGTGTAGAAGTGTGCGTACGCTGGTAAAGAAAAGCTAATTACTCCCGTACACATGTGTGACTATTTCCTCAATTGTTTTAGGGGTCAATCAGTGTTTGGGAGCCCTTATTGAACCGTAACTAAATGTTGTAGACCCCATACATGTTCTTTGACACTTTCGACTCAGTTTGACCCACAAAACAAACCGTTTAATTTATGGCAAACTTACAAATAGTATAAATACAGAGGTCAAATCGTCGAGGCTGCGTGAGAAATCGTATTGTAACGGAAAATGGACTAACGGCTATGATGGTCCTATTTCTTCAACCGTTAGTCGCTTTATAAAAGTACAGTACCAAATACGTTCTTAAAGCATATTCTTCAAGATCACAAACCCTTTTTTGACATTCGCGGAAATGCAAGCCTCGAATTTATACGCGCGAGATCCCTTTGGAAAGCAAAGTAAACCGAAAAATCTCCTTTCTAACAATGGATGTCTTAAGACAATGAAAGAAAGACAAACATATCCTACCGCGCAACCTATAGTAATCGGGCACGAAAACCTATACACGTGTGTTAGTTTCAACACACCACTTTCTTACACTGATAATAAAGATACGACGGTAAACATCAAAAACAAACAAATATACCTACAAAGTTCAAAAGTCCCAAACTTATATATCTTCACATAAATGATGGCATCGATGTCTCTCGTCTCGCAGTTAAGCCTTTGTCTAAATTCCCGAACGCGTTCCGGCATAGCAATTCTGATAACAGTTCTAAGAAAGCGACGTGTCTTTCGAATATGCAGTACATACGCCCCTATAACCTCTAGAAGGAAATAAACCTACGCTAACCTTTCACCTTACTGTACTTATTAAATGAGACGAAAATTAACAACATATTTCTCATTCAAAACGCGTGCCAGCGCGCGCGAAGAAGAGGTCAAATTAAACTTCCCTTCAAAAGGTGGACCTAGCTGACTTGAGAATAAATAAAAATGGCGGGAAAAGTCTTAAGGCAGTGCAAATTTACCCTTGGTCGACCTGACCTTTCATAAATACAAAGAATTCCTAAGCCTTTGCCCTTAATATAACCCTTGCTTATCACGTAACGCAAGAAGAGCGAACACGTACAACAAGGTTAATCCTATGGGTAGGAAAGGGGTCAAAACTTTCTTTTAATTAAAAATATTTCTTGTAATTTCATCGTAGGTGGTGAACAAATACTTTTAGGAAGTTTGACTCGATAAAAACACGGAAAAGGGTCATCGGGAGAGGGGAAAGTTCGAGGGGTTTGTAATTGCTTAAGTAAAGCTCGGATAACACGGTCAAAAATAAGAGGAAGTTAAAGTGGTTCTGCTCTAGCAGCAAAAGGCGAGAAGAGAAACATCTTATCTGAGAGAGTGGATATTTATTTTTGCTTCTGCATAGGATCTGGTAGTAGAATTTGCTGACACGTCCGACACCCTCTGCTCAAACAGGATTATTTCATCTTTTTATACAAGACCAATTCCCCCCTAACATTTACCCCCCGACCCCATTCAATCTACTTCCAGTTTGGGTAAAAAATAAAACCCATAACTAGAAATGTTTGTTCATAAAAGATGACTTTCAGAACCCCTAGGGTTATGTATTTAATGCAGTATCGTCCAAGGCCTATTTCATGTAGACATAAGTAATTGATTGAATTCGATAGAACAAAATTGGAGCGTTAGCAACCCTCAAGGTGTTTTTCCCCTATTTTTTAAACCGATGCCACAGTTGCGTCTTTCCAAAGTTGGTACGTCTTTTACTTCAAGATACAGGTTTTTATAGGGGGCTATCTCGGATTACTCTAGGCAATCTTTCAATGCCAAACGGTGGTGGGCCTTCTGCCCGATGCCCCATGAGAGAGAGAGAGAAACTTGGGCTTTGGAAACCCCGCGCGTCAGCTCGGGCCGGTCGGCCGCGAGAAGGCGGGAAAATCTTGGGGCGAACTCGCTCCGTTGAGCGGCATTTCATCCGAAAAAGTACTAAGAGAGTTCATACAAAAATATCAAACGCGAAAACCCAAAAATTGGAGCTTGCAATAGCAAAACGTTTTGCCCCCAACCAAAATTTCATAGATAAACCCGAAAGGTATACTTCAATGAAGCTTGCACGCGCCGTGTAATATGAAGACCCCCCCCTTACCTCTCAGAATAGTGTCGACCCCATCTGCGCATGATTACCTTCACGACCGTGGCCAAGGAAATACGCGTGAATCGGGTCCTATAGAAGGAGATGCTAGCTCTAGTACCCAAGAATTAAGGTCAGGATAGCCACTAGACGAAGAGTACTGTTTTCTATGAACCTTTGACCTCAAAAAACCTTTTCTCTGACTGGTTAAGAGGAGGAGGGTCTTTTGCTTCTCATGGCATCTACAGCCCAAGGCTGAGAACTGTAAACGAAGTGTACTTTTTGCTTTTATCCGTGAACTTTTGCTCAAACAAAAAATGCAAGGAATTTATTCAATTATTGTTAGAATATTGGCTTCAATCTTGAACAAAACGTTACTTTTTTTAAGCCTAAACTTCAAATTAGGCTTAATGTACTGCGTAAACCAAACCAAGTGAAAATGCCGCGTGATGGATGGATATTCGTGGGAATATTCAGTAAAATCATGTAGTACGGGCACTTAATGCTATATTCCGTAAGTCTGCAAAGCTGTCAAGGGTATAAACTGCAGCCACTATTATTCATTCATATATTCGTAAGAAGCTAACGTGTTGAAGGGAACCCATCCAAAGGGATTAAACTCATATCATAGCAAACCCTGAAGGGCTCTATCTATCCATGCAATCATTGCGAGAAAAATAAGACGAGGGTAAAAGAGGGGTCTAATACTTTATGGGGTATTGGGGGCCCAAAATTCCCCGGGCCAAATTTAAACCATGTTGGAATAAGGTCCCAGGTATTTCCAGTACCCCAAATGACTTCACAGTCTGCGGCTATCCAATTCAGATTGTAAAACACAAAACAAAGCTCACTTGGACAAAAAAGTGAAACGTGCACGCGTGTTTAAAACCTAAATAAGTTAATTACCTTTGAGATTTTTCATTTACATTTCAGGCGCACGAAAAATGAAGTGGAAGAAATATGACTTCTTCTTTACAAAGTACAAAGTGCACTTAAAAATTAATTTACTTAAAATAAACTCGAGAACCTTTAGAACCTACTTTGAATAAATTTTCGTTAGTTATTAAAATTCATCCAACCGAGAGCTAACTAAATCACTTGGGACCGAGACCGAGAATCTTGCATATAATATATACTATAAATAACTCTTAAAATATTTTGGTTCCATCAACGAAAGAAAAGAAGAAAAAAAAAGCGCCCAAAACCAAACCGTTGCATTCTGGGAAAATTTAAAAAGAAAGAATAAAGTGTTCCTTATTAGAATTTCGTGAGTTATTTTCAGGGGTTTTTAGGGGTAAAAACACTTCCATTGAAAAACCCTCTTACAAGTTCCGAAAAACAAGAAAAATAATACAAAGCAGCACGTGGGGGGGGGGGCAAGAAACAAAATTCAGGTTGTTGAAATGAGGCCCGTCAACAACCGCTGTTTCATCTCTTAACATATCCTGCAGGCTAAATATTCAAATTCTCCAAATCCAACAAGAGTATGTATGATCCCATATCCCCTTTTTATTTTTTGTTCAAGGACCTCTAATGCAACCACTATATCGCGGCCGTAAAGGTGGGATTAATGGGAAGCCCAAGAGCAAGAAAAGAGAGAGAGAGGGAGGGTGAGAGATAGGACGCTTTTAGCTCTGGTTTTTTTTGCATTTCCCGCCTTTCCCGCGCTTGCTATGGATATTCTCTTTTTTTTTAGAGCGAGAAGGGAAAAATATTCCCGCTTTTTTGACAGCGCGTGCATTGGTTAACTTCCCGCCTTTTTCCGCGCGTACTGGGAAAATATTCTCGCTTTTTCTGCTCGTGCATAAGTAAACTTCTCACCTTTTATTGCACGTGCATAGAGAAATACTCCCGCCTTTAATTCAGCGTGTGAATAAGTAAATTTCCCGCCTTTTTCTGCGCGTGCATAAGTAAATTTCCCGCTTTTTTCTGCTCGTGCATAAGTAAACTTCTCACTTTATTTAGAGAAATATCCCACCTTTTTTTCCAGAGCGTGCAGAAGGAGACTACCCACCTTATTTCACATACTCGAGCGAAGGGAAACTAGGGTTTTTATTCAAGTTGTCTACGTCACATCAGAATATTTTGGGTTATTTTATATTTACGTATAGGGTAAAGTAAAACGAAACTCATGTTAAGCCTTTGCGCAATAAGTTACCGAACGACCGAGTTTATTACCAGAAACCTTTTTCATTTTAATTTTTTTTCCCTTATTTTCAGTTGCCTCTTTCGCTGCATTTTTTTTTATTTTGGAAATCCGAATTTTATTACTGAACCAAAAATAAAAAAGGTGCTTATATAAAATACCGTGTTAAAA
Organism: Phalangium opilio; assembly: GCF_054372755.1. Lineage (NCBI taxonomy): Eukaryota > Metazoa > Arthropoda > Arachnida > Opiliones > Phalangiidae > Phalangium > Phalangium opilio. Next base: position 290,731 of record NW_028324226.1, read on the forward strand.
ATTCCTATTTCTTACAGAAACGATTCAAGTTTCAAACTAAAATTGCCAAGGCTTAGGTTCAAGAAAGAAATAAACAAAACGGTGGCATATAGCGAAAGAATAAATTTAAGCGGAGGTCATTTGGGACATTTTCATACGTAAAATAGCCTTTCAAAATATGCTATACGCGTCAAAACAGGACTTAAGATTGACTTGGCAAACTTTCAAAATTGATGCAGGGTGAAGCTTATGGCGTATTCCATGCTCAGAGATCGCTCGCGATTTGATCTATTAAGCCTTATAGCGAATTCCATAGACCATGTTTTGATGAAACTAAAAGGAAAAGACACTCCGCCTTCCATGTGCCTGCGCTGTAGTCATTTTGTATCATGATTCATGAGAGTGGGCAGAGCTGGCAATTTATGTCCCGATACTGAGGCTTGCTTACCCCCCTTTTTACGTTGAAAAGGCCTATTGTACTCTCGGGGTGTCTCTGAAATGTATTTTGTGTTCCACTGCTAAAACGAGAATCGAGATCAACTCGCCCTTAGATTCACGTCTTCCATTGGTCAGACGAGCTCGGTCCGAGTTCAGCCCGGAACCGATCTGCATTTAAAGACAGATCAGTATACGAATCTCTCGGAAAATCAGCATAGACATTTTGACGGGAAAAAGAAAACTAGTATTAAACCGCTCCGGAAATGATGTGTATTTTGCTTCAAGGTCGAACTGAGAACGACCTTATCGCTTTTTTTTCGCGAATTTGACAATGAAATGGAGCCAACCGCGAGCCATCTCAGAGCAATCCATTGGAATTCACTATTAAAATCCGACAAAGAGGGTCGAGATAGTTCGTATAGATTTCTCTTGAAATAAAATGCCCATCATTTCCGGATCTTCTCTAACGTTATTTTTTTCTCTTTCGCCAAAACGTCAGAGTAGTAAATGTTGAAACGGGGTTCTAACGAAATTTTTATATTGAAAATCCCTGACTTTTCCAGCTTATCCCTGACCAAATGCTCCCAGTATCCCTGACCATATTTTAAGATATTTACCAGAGCCCACTTCATGATCACACCTGGCCATATTTAGCATTTGTTCAAACATGGCTTGATATACCAAACGAAATCCCTGACCTTTCAGGAAAAACTTTAAATCCCTGACCAGGGATAAATTTAATTTTAGAAGTAGGAATGGAGAACAGAGTAATGTGCGCGCGCGTCAAAGTCCTTGACCCCTTTCACCGGGCTGGGGGGTTCTTAAAGAAGAGGCGGGTCAAAGCGACAGAGGTAAAAAAGAATTACGTATTTTCGACGTCCCCGGCAGAAACGTCATCAAAACGTAGTTTAAGTGAGCCAATAAGATAATTTAAAATTTTCGTTACGTGTTAGATGGAGGGATCTATACTGGGCTCGGACTGAAGTAAACACTAACAGTTCCCCATTCCTGCTTCTAAAATTAAATCTATCGCTGCCTTGACCTATCCAGTTTATGTAAGAACCCTGATGTATATATAACATATAAATTTAGTATAGTATTTGCTTCTGACCTTTGACCTGGTAAAGTATCAGGGAGACATGACTTTTAGTCTTTATTTTAATTAATGATAAAATTTAATAAACCTTCCTCCGTATTGACAGGTGTACCAAACGACGTAACTTTTGTACACGTCCCAAAAGACTCCCGCCAAAAGAATCATTAAATTTGGCGGGAAAGGTTGTAAATCCCGGCGTTCTTTGATCTCTTTAGGCCTACTTTTAAATAATGAAAATGACCGTGCAGAAATTTTACTAAGCCTAATTTAAACTAGTAAAGGTAGGCCCACAAGGCTTATTTTTCCTTTTGTTAAATACAGTTATTAATTTTCAAGAGAGTTAGCTTGGGGTCCCCTAGCTTCTGAAATAAATGGAACTCGATATATTATATTAGCAAGGCAGATGAGACAAGTCTATTAAAGCCGAAGGGAATTAACATATAGATCATTTTTATAAAAACACCCAGCTATTTAATTCTTTGCCTTTAATAACATTAACGGTATTTAGATTATTTCCATTAGCTAACTACGATGAAAGTCACGCGCTAAAATACCCAATACAGTGCACGAGATATCAACCGTCGCGTGTCATCTCACCTCGAGAAATCTGTGTAAGTAAACTAAATCTTTGCATTCAGACTGAAGAAAGAAACAAAAAAATAATCGAAAACCCTGTCGCAGTGTTGCCATCTATAATTCCGCAGTTATTATCGTCTGCTTATAAGGACTCGTTTTTACGACATACACCATAGCGGTTGCCTGAAATTTAGTACCATAACGCAAGAAAAATATCAAAATATAAAAAAGAAAAATATCCATAAATTTTTGGCAGCTGAAAACTTTCAAAAATCGACTGTGATTCAAAGTTTCGTTCGCGAATAAAGAGTTAATTATGTTAGGCGTATGTTCAGTAGTGGTTTTTTATATTAACAGCCTTAACGCGTATTAATTAGGTGCATTCATACAAGCCATATTTTGGTATCATTTCGAGTCGAGTATTTGGACCAGTATTTTGAATACTTAGAATTTAGATTTCAGATTTCTTTCTCGTATTTCTTTTGTGTTTAAAGTATAAAATGTAGTGAAGAAAAAGCGGGGGAAACTGTGTTAATATTACGCAGAAATCTAATTCGTTTCACTGGTTTAAATTGAAAAAATAAAGATAGAGAAATTTCCTCGTTCACGTTTCTTAACTTAAACATCATTTTCATGGTTGCCAGTAATTTGTTATTCGAGCATCTCCAGCATGCAGGTTTAGAACTGAACTGAACTGAACAGAACTAAAAGCTTTTCAGTCTGATGTAAATAGAGGTTGAATCGCGCTTGAAAAGGACTGGCAACACTTGACTGTCGCACACTATCGATTGTAACAAAATCTCCATCGATGTATCTTACCACGTTTTTCTTCTAAAATACCCGCTTCCGTAAACACAAAATAAGTTGGTATTATCTAATTAATTATGCAAATTTTTGATTCAATTAGGGGGCAGGGAATCAAGCGGCGTAAACGATGTTAAGATGTCTTCCAGTTTAAGGAGCAATTTGCAAGACAAACCTAGAGAAAGCTAACTAGTTAAACATCCAACAACCAAATTTGTCCCAGGAGCGCAGGTGTTAAAATATTTTGACTAATATTATCATATTAAATTAAATTGTTGTCGTTGTTTCTTGACCCAGAACTATTATCATTGTCAGTGACTTCACTCAAATAAAGGTAAAGGTCATATTTTCAACGGTTGCGACCTTTCGCTGAGAACCCAGGAGATTTTTAATCTTAAATTGAATAATCTCTTTCAAGTGATGATAACAATATTAATAAAGGTCCTCTTCATTATTAAGGACCCCTTTACTCCTCCACCCCCGCGTCTCGAACGAAAATATCAGAAATTATAATCAAAAATTATGTGTACACTGTTTTCATTAATAAAATTAAAAGAGAAATGAATTAATTTCCAGTATTAAACTAATTAAGAATGTAAATTAATTAATTAAATTTGAGACCGTTTCATTATATTATAATCTCGGAATACAGAGCAGGAACAAAATTATACAATTACGTATTTGAAAATTAGACTTCATTTACAATTTTATTATAATTTTATAAAATTTAAATTTATAATTTTGTAATCTGTACCCCGAGATTAAAATATTTTACGCAACTGAATGTCAAATATTAAACATTATTCTATGTTAATTTTCATTAGATTGTACACCACTATTATTGACCTTAATTTAAATAAATGAATAATTAAGTTAAATTTAATTAAAACACTAAAACTATAATTATTAAAAATTCATGCATTCATTACTCACCCAGGCTCCATAAAGAAACAACTTAAAGTTTTTCTATTAAAATTTAGTTTAAAATATCCAATATAATTCAGAAATTTGATTAAGAATAACCACGCATATATATAACTTAAATACTTAAAACAATTTTAAAAACCCTATAATTTCACTTTTGAAAAAAAAAATCAACCTACTAATTGAATAAACTATTAATGTATAATAAACTGTAATTAACGCTACACCAACCAATCAGGAGAAGACCTATTATACTATATGAATAGACCATTAATTAGGACTAGATTAATATCTCGAGAACCGATTCATTATCACGAGACTTCCGGTTTTGATTCACGAGATCGAGGTTTAATGAATTAAAGTCATAATACCAATAATAACAAGAAACGTGTTGGGATTACTTAGAACACAGCGGGAGCGACGGGTTCAGAAAGCGGGGGATGCCCGACCGTGCGACGCGGCTTCGAAATTCGGACTGCAAAGAGAGAGAGAGAGAAAGAGAGACTGCATGTGATGATACAGAGAGAAACTGGCGCGTGTTACGGGAGGATAGAGATGAGGAAAAGAAGAAGGGAAAAGGATAAGGAAGAAGCTAGGACTCTTTCTTTTAGAAAACGCACGTGGTTGCGTCGGTGGGATCAAAAGATGCTAGAGTCACCTTGGATTCCGCTATCTCCCTCTCTCACTCTCTTTCATAAGAGAAATATTCCATTTTTTTTAAACGGCTTTCTCCCAACGGTTCTTAAGTAAAATTTAAATGGGTAAAAGGAATCCCGCGTATGTAGGTAGATGAATTTAATTTTGAAAAGAAAATAGGGTACTGATGTTTTAGGGTATATTATTTTTCGAATTGAAAACATTATTAAAAGCTTATGGAAATATATAGAGATATAAAACAAATACCTTACGTTTAATCACATCGCTAACGATCCTTAAAAGAGAAATTTTTATAGGCTCATGAAATAAGTACAGGTAGGAAATGTACATATTTATATATATTTTAGATTCAAAATACAGGGGGTTTCAGAAAGGATAGGAGGACCGACGTACAGTGGGCTTTGCTCAATTTTGAGTCGAAATGTGGCACTTTTCCGTTTGGGTTTTGTTTTGAGTGTTTACGGATGGCCCCTTAATTAAAATAGAATTGTCTTCCACATTCTTATTTTATTAAAAAGGGGGTCATCCGTAAAACTCATCAATCATAACTGGCTAAATGTCATGGTTAATATATTTGACTCAAAAATCACCTAAAGAACCCATTGTTCTTTGGGTTATACTGCCCTTTTTAGTAGCACCGTGTATATTATTTTTAAATTAAAAATTACTTCAAGATGTCGGCCAAAAACGTAAAAGATCTTTATGGAATAAAGTCCGCTCATATATTAACAGATTTATTTAACATTTACAGAAGGGGTTTATAGTCTTTGGGGGCTCAAAAATGCCCTGTCTCGGGCAACGCCTTGCTCTTACGCTATCTTGCCAGTGAAAGATAAATATATATTTAAGCTAATCAAATAAAGGTATGCAAACCATACTTTACCGCCCAATATAATAATATATATATATTTTTTTTAATTTAAAATATTATTAAAAGGTTCTTGAGACAGATATAAAACAAATACCCTAGTACGTTTCATAATACCACAGTTAACCATCTCTAAAAGAGATCTAATGAAATGTAGACGTATTTAGGCTAACCAAACAGAGGATATGCAAATCCAGGTAGGCCTTTCAACGTGCGCAGAACCAATAGAAAATCAGAGCCTAAGGGAGTCTGATGGACAACTTTCGAATATGCATGGATAAACTTAACGATCCTGGTATAGAAAAACATTATCTAAAACAATTCGCCCTTAAACTATAAAAACAAGGTTTTCAAAGAAAAAAACAATAAAAATTATTCAAGCTCAACTATAATAAAAATGTGATAAAACTTATAGCCTGACTGATATAATTATTACTTGGAATGACCCGGACGGCGGGTTTAATGTAAATTAGGGCAAAGATATTACGCGTTTTACGGTCAATTTCTTTTATTAAACACGACGATAAGGAACGGGCAAAAATAAAACGGTGTAAAGTTTCATAAAATTAATGTCGCGGCCATTTAAAACTCTTATCTAATTTTATGACAGTCTGAATGGATTTTAGTGGTGCCCGAGCTTTTCAATAGCGGTATAAGTGTACCATATAGCTTTGCACGTATATTACCAAAGATACCGCGTGAAAATTTATTAAAACATAAATTTCACGCGTTTAGATTTACTTATTTTCATAAGATTAAATAAATTATTTATATTTTATAATTTTTTAAAGTGCCAACACTCAGGGGTAAAAAGACTACAGGTTTACAGGTTTATTAGAGTGCCGTACAGAGTACACCCCTTTAGAACGGGGCGGCTCTCCTAGTCGGGAGAGCGCGGCATTTGAAAAATACACAATATACAGGGTGTTTCTGAAAAGTCCATCAATAATGAAGGAGCGTGTTTATTGTGCCATTTTGAGTCGAAAATGTTCTATGACATTTTGCCGTCCGAGCCACTGTTTTCGAGTTATGATTTGAATATTTTAGGGATGATCCCTTAATTAAATTACAGTTACATTTCAATTTTCTAATTAAATTTAAGGGGTCATACGTAAATTACTCCAATTCCAACTTGAAAACAGTGGCTCGGACGGAAAATAGTCATAGAACATTTTCGACTCAAAATTAGTGATGCCGCGAATATTGATTTTGCCGAATACCGAATACCGAATATTCGGCCATGCTCTCGGCCGAAGCACCGAATATTCGGCCACCGAATATTCGGCCGTGAGATATGTGCAACTCGCGCGAAACCGGTTATGAGCTGTAACCCGTTCCGCGAAATACGTACATCCCCGCACGGACCGCAATAGAGTGCTGTCAGTTGTGACGTCAGATCCAAGGTTAAACGTCATGAGTCTGCCTTTAGCAATAGGCGGCCATGACAGTTACCGTTTTTTCTTTATGGGAAAACAGCATGGATGACGTCACACCGGCGCTTCTGACAGCACTCTATGGGACAGGTCTCATGGTGAGGTGAATAGGCAGACGGCTACGCGAAATCAAGGAAGATGTAGATAGGGAAGTTTGGTCAGTATAGGAATCTCTCTTCACGAAATGTAGCAGGTCACGTGACTTATATTCGGCGTTAGTTTGAACTGCGCAGGAAACCGGTAGTGCCGCCTATCCTCAACACGATGCGCGAGAAAAGTGCGGCGCGTGCGCACATGCACATCCACGCCGAAAACGGGATTTTTGGGCGACCGGAGTTATAGCGTTAAGCCTGGTTCCCACTTGGCGAAAATAGGGCGAAATTTCAACGCGAAATGATCAGCGCGATAAAATTGAGCGAATTTTTGATATTCGCCGGCAAAAAATCGTATTCGCGGAACTGAGCGAATTGTTCTATTTTTTTAGTCGAGGCGAAAAGGGGAAACAAATTCGCCCTAAAAGCAACCAATCAAAACCCAGATTCAGAATTTTGTAATGCCTCCTTTCTTTTGTCGATCACTTAAGTTTTATTTTAAGCCTACTACTGTTTCATGTTTTAGCACAACACAAATACACAATCGGGGAACATCGGTTACAATATATAAGTGAAAACTACATTGATAGAATCTAAATTAAAGTTCTGATAATTCAATATTTCTTTACCTGAAGAAACTCGTGGTCACCTCTCATTTCCCGAAAGACATTTTTGAAACGTTAAATTTAAACAAAGGCCATTTTCATTATTTATTTTGTTTAGGTTTTCCATTTTTAATCCGCAAGAAAATAATTAGGCTTAACGTGAAAGAAAATCTCGCGCGCGATCTCTTCAAATTTCGCGCTAAATGGGAACGCCGGCTCTGGCGAATAAATAATCGTCAAGAAGTTTCAGCCGGCGAATACACATTTCGCGTGCTTTTTTTCGCCAAGTGGGAACCAGGCTTTACACGAAACTTCCCTATCTCCATATTCCTTGGCGAAATGTAGGGTCACGTGGGAAAACTCTCCTCTCCTCTCGGCACTCAAGGTCTGTATACCGCTTCGCTCGGCACTAGCTGTAACGCGATTACTGCTCTGCGCAATATTGGGGCGCAAGCAGAGAGAGGGATACACTGTTTAGATCCGCTCTCTACCGCCTCTGCTACAGCGCGCCTGCGCGGAAGCTTTCAACGTTGGTGATAAACTCGGGAAGGAGGGAATGAAAAGGGCGATTTTTCAACGCGCTCTCTTTAACACTATAGGACCCGTCTATAACGTCTTTAGGTTTTTGGTTCATTTGCGAGTAGATCGTGTCACTATAGGGAGAGGGCAAACCCATTCTTGCCACGTCATAGGCTTATATCTCTTACCTTGATTCCATGCCCCTAACGGGGGAATTTCAGTATCGCGCCTACAAACGCTCCCCTAAGTAGAGGTATAAAACGACGTCGGATGTTCTTTCCCTCCCTGACAAACGCCCTCTCCCTATATGCTTTTTTTTATTCATCACAACTTACCACTGATAGATTATAAATATTAAAGTAAAAATTGTTATTGAAATAAATAATTTTTTGAGTAATTTTTCCGTTTTTTTCCTTCATGATTGGATATTCGGTATTCGGCCGAATATTACGAAATATTCGGCCGAATACCGAATACGAAAAAAATGGCCGAATAGGCCGAATACCGAATAGTAACCGAATATTCGTGGCATCACTACTCAAAATGTTCCAATAAACACGTCCCTTCATTATTGATGGACTTTTCAAAAACACCCTGTATATACAAAGTTACACTAGAGAAAAATATATACAACAATGCAAGCGACAAACAGAGGAACGATTAATTAATTAATTAAATGGATAAAATTAGATTAAATAAACGAAACTAAACTAAACCACACTAATCGGAGGGGGGCGCGGCACAATATAGTGTGGAGATCTTGGAGATTGGCACGCCTCCACGCTTGCTTCCTCTGGAACCATAGTGAGAGCACACTCCCCACCAGTTGATGGTCCCATGGAGCACCGGTTAGGCCCAGGACAACCTCCAGGGAGTCGGCTGCGTGGGTATTACGCCATAGTTGAGCCGAGGGGCCACTCAGCGTCGCGGGGCACTCCATGAGGACGTGCTGGACGTCTTCGGCCACGTGGCCACACAGGCGGCAGGCCGGGGATAGATTGCCAAAGTCCGCCTGACGAACTCCTGTGAGGAGAGACCCGGAGCGGGCCTGAAAGAGAAGCCCACTGGCGTGGGAGCCGTCGTAGAAAAGTTCAGGGGCAGGGTGCGGTTTAGCGATGTACGCTAGCAAGCTCCGCTTTTTCGCAACAGCGGTGCGCCAGATGCGTTGGGCATGTTCGCGTCCCTCGCCTTCTACGAGGTGTTCCCATTCTCTAGGCGTGGTTGCGGTACCACGTTCGGTACCCTTACCATATTTGCGATCCAAGAGCGCCACGCGTAGCGTCCAGGCCGTGACCAGACCATTCGACCGGAGGGAATCGTAGACCTGTTTGGCCAGGTGGGTACGGGGGAGGAACTTCAGACGTCCAAGGTATTTTAGTTTGGATTTAGCTTCGCGAGATTCCATGGTGCTCCACCCCATCTCCCCTTGAATAGCGGCGTATGCGGCCATGGGGCCTGCATTTAAGGAATTGCGACCTACCAAGGACTGAGTTCGTTCAATTTCCTATGAGCCCCTGTAGAACGTTAACCCGCAATACACCAGTGTACGATAATATTTAAAATTAAATAAATCAGATAATTTAAGGTAATTAAATTAACTAAATTTTATAGTTCTTATTATATATTAGTTGCTATATAACATATTACACGTTATTAAGCAGAGAAAAATGTTATTTGAAATATTTTTTGAGTGCCAACATCCAGGGGCAAAACTAATAATGTATTTCCTACGAGCCCCTGTAAAACATTTACCCGCAATACACCAGTGTACGATATTATTTAAAAATTCTTATCTACCTTAATTCTGAACCGATTTAGACGTTTTTGGGATCAAATTGGAGCCAAAATTACACTCTACACGCCTATAATGATAAAAACCGTGCCACTACATATTTAAAACACACGAAATTAATTTCAAAACTTAAACACAAAGGCTTAAATTGCATTAGCCGAAATAGGGTTTTCTAATAAAACTAGGAAAAGGTTCGTAACTTGTCACTTCGATAAGGCTTAATTTACACCTGCTGGCAAATGTCAAAAGTTTTCTCGCTGAGCTCAGCGTAAAATGGCGCAATTAACCCTGGCAGCAACTTTGCTGCTGTGTTGTAACCTTCTTTTCGGTTCTTTCCAAGATAATTCTTTACGAGGGGGGGGGGGCGAGTGGCTCTTCCCCCCAATAAGAGAATAGGGGGTGCTGTATCCCCCGAGAGGATAGATGCTATAATCCCATCACCCCATCTGATTCCTAACGACTGGACAATTTTTAATCCGTTAAATCTATCTTTTCGATAATAAAAATTTTTGATTGAACAGCGAAAAAAATGATATATATTTTTAACTTGATTTATTGATTTCTTTCCACCCTATTTAAATTTCTATTTTTAGTCTTCCGCATCATTTGGTTATGTATGTACTAAGTATTTTTATGGGGCGTCTGTCTGGGAAGAGGTGTGTGTAAAAGTTTGGTCTTATATTTAAGGGCTAATTAAGGAAGTTAATAAGTAATTAGTGGATACATTCAACTTTTACTGACTGACTTATACTGACTAATAATGAACGCCCAGGCCAAACCGTTTTACCTAGAAGGTTGGAATTTTGCAGGGACGTTGCTCTTGAGTTGTAGGTACGCTCTAAGAAATATTTTTCCAATCCGCCGCCATATTGAAAAATGGCAGCCAGAAATTTAAAAAAAAAACTTCTTCGTGGAATAAATTCCACACGTTACAACCGATTTTACTAATATTTAATACAGTGGTTATGGCTTTTCGGGTTCGATTAGACACCATCTTTTAAAATGGCGGCAAGAAAAGAAATAAAAATGTTCCAACGGCTTGCCTTTGCTGCTACTATTATATAATTAAAGAAAAGAGACTATTTCAAAATGATCAGAGATCTATTTAAATTCAATTAAAATAATTATGACTAGACAGTCAATTAAATTATAATTGTTAGATACTAATTATACACCGAGACTTGCTAATTAGGGCAATTTTCTCAATTAATTTAAATTACGAAGTAATAAAGCATTCAACAGAGTAAAAGCTCCCCCGCCCCAGACCTGCTAATTAGGGCTAAATTCTCAATTAAAATTATATTTACGTCATTTGATATAATATTTCCCAAAAATAACTTCTGCTCAATTAAAATTCGAAAGTAATCATAGGCATTCGATAAAGTAAGAGCTCCAAATATAATTAGTAAACACCCATAAATAAAGGCGCGATTCCTGTACGCAATACAGCCCAAATCTAACTGCAATTACTAACCCGGATACTCAACTTTAAAATTTAAATTAAAGTGCCAAGGTCTCTTTCCTAATGCCTTATAGAGAGAAACCGACTCTCAATTATTTAAAACAATTCCGTAGAGAATTTGCACTTTTTTGTGTTATATTCTTTTTTTTTTTTACTTTTCGGCCGCAATTGAAATTAGTGATTATTATACGTTTCAACACCAATTGTAAATCGTAGTTTGAAAAGGGCTGCGGGGAAATGTACTATTTTGGTATTAGAGAAACTACGATACGACACAACAAGGAGAAAGAGAGAAATTGGACGGAGGAAATTGTAGACTAATTAAGCGTAGATTCTTCGAATTTCCCGAGAAGATAGTTCGTTTCATCTCAAAGTTCTTTTAATAAATGTTAAAAATAAGCTCATAGATCATTAAAACCTTTTAAACCCTTCGTTCACAGTACACTTTAATTGAAACGAATTATTTACGAGCGCGGAATTTCTGAACGTGGCGTTAGATCGAAAAGCAAAACTTTGTTAGAGAACGGACCGGACTGCAGAAACTTAAGCCAATATAAGACTAAGCTAGCCTTTCACCAATCAATGAGCGCATTTACTTGTACTTGTACTTAAAGAAGAAGGGGACATTGAGGAAATATAAATAGGGGAACATTCCATCCAAAGTGATTTTACAAGCTAGAATCTTTATTGAAAAATTAAAACCAGGTCAAAATTTTTAAAAGAATTTTCCAAAGGCGGCTGGCTAATTGTTATTTGAATATGTTGCATTGAAGTCAGTTCCTCTTTCGAATATTTTTAAAGAAGAACCAATCAGAAAAGGGAAATCATCTTTACGAAAGATGAAACGGAATTAATCCATGAATAAATTAACTTCATAATTAGTTTTGAATTCAAATTAAAAGTTAACTTCTATATATGGAGTAATTTTGAAATTAAGCTCACCTAGAAATTTCAATTTATCATTTTCAATTAGCATCGGGAGTAGGTATCTCTGAAGAAAAGTTAAAGGGTGTTGTTTCAGAAGTAAATCAATACAATTTTCCCAGGGTCAAATC